>NW_017670296.1:994776-1023263 GCF_001879085.1 Nicotiana attenuata
TACCCGGGTTTGAAACCCGAACCCCCACGTTCGGGGGTTGCACTACGAAGTACGTTAAAGGCACGTCCCTATCCTCACGACCTCCGAAGAAAACCCCCCCCCCCCCCGAAGATTACCGCGAGGTCTGAATGATAAATCACGGTCTCAAAGCTCAAAACATTACTTTCATTTAACCCGAAGTAAGGGTCCTGACGACCTGAGTTTATTGGTCCAATCCAGGTTTGGTTCGAGGAAAGGCAAAGGGTTCCACGGGGAGCCGTATTATTCAATCAAAAGTCAGGAAAAAATACTTATACGTGGGCTCGATATCGACACCAATCGGTAGAATTATGCATTCAGAGTCTCCATAAGCGCAAATAAAAGGAAACATAGCAAACGCCAGAGACAAAATTGGGGAAACATCTTTGTATTCATAAACACTTGATTACAAAAGCCCACGAAGGTCCTTACGTATGGTTACAAAAGCCCACGAAGGGTCCTTACACGGAAACAAAGAAGCAAAAAAGTACACATGTAGTAAAAGACAAGAGCCTAATCCATTCTCTAGGGTCATCCTCGGCAACAACACCTTCGACCACTATCTCCTTGGGCATGCATCCTCGGCGGCAATATCTTCGACCGCCACCTTCTCTGAGGTCTCATCTCGGCCCTGCAGAATAATATCTCTAAGGGCGAAAATCAAGAAGAGGAAAGTGAGAAGACAAAGAAGAAGAAAGTGATGCAGAAGAAGCAGAAAAAAGAGACATAGCCCGCCGAAGACAAAGGTTGAAGATTCGGAGGGCATCAACCCTACTTGCACGGCTGCTCCGAGTCCGCTCTGGGACATTGTGCCATACAAGTTTAGCGGACGGTTGTGCCATTTTATCCCTTGGAAAACCCAGGGGATGAAGTGCCACACCAGGCCAGGGTAGGAGAGTGAGCAGCGGTGTATAGTCCGAACGCTCTCCCGAGCAGCGGTGTAGAGTCCAAACGTCGTCCCAAGTCGGAAGAAGTCGGCCCCCCTATATCATCCCCTCAAACCAACGACGATAGCGATAACAACAATAGCAACAACAACAACAGCGACATGACAGCATAATCTCGCTCGGCAAGGGAAAGCCCAGGCAAAAGGCCATGGCATGGCTGATGAGAACGCCGCCATGTAACCTTAAGGCCATAGACCCCAAACATGGTGGGTAGCAATGGAGGAGGATAGTGGGAAGAAAGGGATGGAAAGATATTGAAAGGCACTTGTATAAAAAGATAGTACCGGAAGACCCCATTTATAGGGGGTGATAGTATGGCCAACAACGCCATCAATGACTTTGAAAGACGAATCGGCAGGCGCAATTAATGCTTTATTGGAAACTAGATCGACGGCGATACTGTAGGTTTGAAGAATAAAAATCGGCAGCGCATTGAATGACGCTGAAAAGACAAGTCCATGGGATGTCCCGGTTATCGTGAAGGCTTTCATCATAAGTATGATATCATCAACGTGACGTTATCACAGGAAGTCCGATTAGTTGGGTGTCAAAATCGTTTCTTATCGCTCCTCTCTAAGAAACACGAGGACTATCTCTATACAGTGAAATTGGAGGGTCCGATTTCTCGTCATCGAGGCGCCTTAGAAAAGCATCTCGAAGCCTCGAGGCTACGAGGCTATGGTCGAGTTTCCTCCCTCGAGGTTTGTCGACGTCCGACCTTGGGACAATGTTGACCACGGTTGTGGTAGAAATGGGGAGTTCCCAAGACACACGACTAGGACTGACAAAGTCTAGTGTGTTGTTCTGAACCCAAATCAAGGCGTCATTCAGCTGTCCCGTCCCCATATCTATGTAATTAATGTATTTTGTACTATGTTGGGATTTCCCTCCTATATAAAGGGAGTCCTTGTCATTTTGTAAGGCACCTGTTGCTTCATTCGATCCACATGAAATATAAAAGAACATTCTCTCTGCTCTCTTACATATTCTCTTGATATTGTTGCTTCCATTTACTATCTTCGTTATTGTTCATCATTTATTGCTTATCATTGGCCATAAATAGGCTTCTTTGATTTTATCATAACTGTTAGTCATACCTCGATCACCTTGGATAGCTCACAGTCGAGCCCCAGAATCAACCCCGAGGCACCCGAATCGACAAGCTCGAGGCCCCGATTGTCAACCTATCGTTTTAGTTATCACCCCGTTCCCAACTCTTATTTCGTCTCTAAGAGTCACACATAGCATCAACTGCTAGACAACCGGCATAAAAATAGATCACGTATTTTTAGAGTCCCATAATCAAATTTAATTGTTATTACCATTTTCACGCTAAACAACAACTTAGCCTCACAACGAAGCAGCTCAGACTTGAGCTTATCGAAGGCCTATGAGAAAGAAGGTTCAGTTAAAAAGAAGAAAGTACAAAGTTAGAAAAGCAATAATGACTTCAAAACTCACCATAGAGTANCCAATCGAACCTGCCGCATCAAACGGGCACATGTTTATCCTAGTAGCAATTGATTATTTTACCAAATGGGTCGAAGCAGCATCTTACAGAGCAGTGACTAAGAAAGTCGTGGCAGACTTCGTTCGCGACAGTATTGTTTGTCGATTCGGGATTCGAGAATCAATCATTACTGACAATGGCTTCAACCTCAACAGTGATTTGATGAAAGCTGTGTGTGAAACCTTCAAGATCAAACACAAGAATTCCACAGCTTACAGGCCTCAGATGAACGGAGCTGTAGAAGCCGCCAACAAAAACATCAAGAAGATACTGAGGAAGATAGTAGAAAAGCATAAGCAGTGGCATGAGAAGCTATCATTCGCTTTATTGGGATATCGCACCACAGTTCGCACATCAACTGGTGCAACTCCCTATATGCTGGTTTATGGTACAGAAGCGGTCATTCCCACCGAGGTAGAAATTCCCTCCCGAAGAATCATACAGGAAGTAGAGATCGATGATTCAGAATTGGTGAAGAGCCGTTACAAACAGCTAGCCCTCGTAGATGGTAAGAGAATGAACGCAGTTTGCCATGGTCAACTTTATCAGAACAGAATGTCCCGAGCCTTCAACAAGAGAGTCAGACCAAGACGGTTCACTCCAGGACAGCTGGTGTTAAAGAAGATTTTTCCACATCAACATGAAGCCAAATGGAAGTTCTCTCCCAACTGGCAGGGTTCATATATGGTTCATCGGGTTCTGACAGGAGGAGCCCTCATACTTGCAGAAATGGATAGAGAAGTTTGGCCAAAACCAATCAACTCAGATGCAGTCAAGCGATACTATGTGTAATCATTTATGATCTCATTCTGTAATTTGAACTACGTCTGACCTGATTCCCGATTAAGAGGGGATACATAGGCAGCCTTATGGGTTCGGTCACAATTCAATAAAATTTTCATTTCCCCCCGCAATTGGAAACTAGGGCAGAATTTTGAGGAGGACCCTCAAAATTCCGTATCGAGGGAGGTTGCAATGTCCTGAACCACGTCACAGTCGTTGGTTCATCTAAAACTATTTCTCAAATACATATACATATGTCATATCTTTAACAAACTCATACATGTTTATTATCGAAATTGCTTTGTTTAACAACGCTACCCCAAGGGTACCTACAGTATCACCAAAAAAAAAAGAGCCGAGCCGGTCAAGCGAAGTCAGCAGGAACACGAACTAAATTTTCCCCTTTACAAAACTCACGATTTTTCTTTGAATGCAGGCACCCAAGTCACAAATCATCGAATACATTTATACACTAATACTTTTCAGGAATACAACTCTCGGAATTATCGCTTCACAACCGCTATCCGCATACAATATCCCCAGCAGCCACAATCAGCTATCAACTATCAGCTAAGAAGTCTTTATTACTATTTGTCTCTCATCCTCTGCATAGGGCTACTATTCTGCCTTCCGAGGTTAAGCTCTACCTCCGTTTGCAATTTTTGCATTGCATAAGGCTACTATTCTGCCTTCCGAGGTTAAGCTCCACCTCCGTTTGCATTTTTGCATTGCATAAGGCTACTATTCTGCCTTCCGAGACTAAGCTCTGTCTCTATTATTGCATAAGGCTACTATTCTGCCTTCCGAGGTTAAGCTCTACCTCCATTTGCATTTTCTGCATTGCATAAGGCTATTATTCTGCCTTCCGAGACTAAGCTCTATCTCCATTTGCACGGCTGAAATATCGCCACCTCATTTAAATCTTACATCGGCTCAAAGATCGCCATTTTTTTTACATTTTTTGCATGGCTGAAATATCGCCACTCCATTTAAATCCTGCATCGGCTGAAATACCGCCACCTTTTATTTACGCCTTGCATCGGCTAAAAGATCGCCACCTGCTGCATTTCATGGGCTGAAAGATCGCCAAATTGTCCAAAGGCATCATTGTTCAGAGGCACCATTTTCATAGCCCGAGAACGCCATGCCATGGCCTGAGGACCCCACTTTCTCTCTACATAGCATTGTTCAAAGGCATCATGGTTCGGAGGCGTCATTCTCATAGCCCAAGAACATCATTTCATAGCCTGCGAATCCTTTATTATATGTTTCATGGTCCAGGACATCATGGTCTGAGGACGTCATCCAAACCATCCAAAGACAGCATTCATGGTCCAACGGGAACTTGCATCACGTTTAAATTTATGCACAATATATGCGCTTGTATTGTTTTTTTGCAGGAAAACCGGCTAGCAACAGCTATCTGAGCAGGAGCGATCCCGCTCCAGCTCCCGCAGCCTACTAGACTTTGACCGTCCTTCCCAACCCAAATATCTCGTCCGTTCTTGAAAAAATCTCCATTGGCGTGTTCCGCCGATGGATCCCGAACTACATATGGCCTGATTCCTATAAGACCAAGGATATGTAGGCGGCTCAGGAACCGGGGCTCGGTCAGAACTCTTCAAACCGTTTCGTTCGGTCAAAATTGGCCATCATATCTTTACCCGACAACTCTTTCATCCTTCCCGGGTAAAGAGGGGCAGCTGTTGATACCCAAATTTCCCCCATGTATGTTTATACACAAAATGCTTTCAATATAACATGTACATACATATATAAGCATGCCCAAGTGTTTTGGTATTTTTCATAATTTTTAAAGACTTTAGAATCAATTTGTTATCCATTTTAGCAGTACAAAAATCAGTAATTATTCCCAAAACTATCAATATTGGTGAATAATTTATTTTATTCTCATATTTATAGCAAGATATAGTTAAGGTGATTTTTTTGTATATTTTTACAAATTTATCTGGTATTTTTAAAGCTAAATTGCATACAATTGTAATTTTTGGCCTATTTTAAGATTAATAGCATTTCTATAATTGTAAAATTGGTTTCAATATTTATTAATTAATATTTATATATTATTAATTGGTTCAGTACTTTTAATTTGTTTTTAAAATCATTTCTTTTACTATTTTTATACATAAAAGGGGAAAACTTGATATTTAACGTTTAGCCTCATTTTATTTCAATTACAGCATCTTCTGCATTTCAATTTTAACCTTAAATTGACCCAATTCTACCCCTATTTAGACCAGCCCAATTTCATTTCAACCCGGTTCCCTGACCCAATTTAAAATCCGCCCGTTTCCTATCTTTGATCCAGGCCGTTGATCATTTTGATCAACGGCCATAAACCCCCCTTACCTTTTTAACCCTGAACGACTTACCCTAATCCCCTATTTCACCTAATCCGCCGCCTTTGAATCCCAAACTCTCTCAAAACTCTTCGAAACCCTAGCTTCCTCCTACCCCCTTTTCAACCGCCGTTCACAGGAATCCATGGCTTCTCAGGCCATGGATGGTTGGTACTCACCCCCCTACACTAGTAAACCATGGTTGTTCGAAGCTTCGAGACCTGACCTCGATGGTTCTCATTCAGATCTTCTCAGATCTTTGGTTCCATGGCCTCTTAGGCCTTTGCTCCGGCATATTCATGACTTAGGAGCCTGATTCTTGACCTCTTCGACTCAGGATCTGATTCCTCTTCCAAGCCTTTCTCATTTCTAGGGTTTCTCCGAAACCCTAAGCTATTCGAGGTTTTTTCCCTTTTGTTTGCTTAGATCTATGTTGTATCTATGCTTTACTTGACATTTAAAGTGTTTTTCCCAAAATTTCTTTTCAAAATCGTCTTCGATTTAGGGTTTCTGAAGGGATTTTTCAAAAACATCTTTCTGATTCTTCTTCTTCTTTGCTTTATGTGTGTTTGTCTATATCATGCTCGTGTGATTTCTTCTTACTACGCATGTACTGTCTTTCTACTCTTCTTTTTCTACTATACATGTTACTCCTATGTTAATCCTTGTTATGTTTTCTTTACTCTTTTACTATATGTGTTTACCGTTGAGTTCTTTGATTTTGTTTTACTGAACCCTGTTCGTGTTCTTGCTAAACATGTTTCATCTACTTTTGTTTAAGTTTGTATCATCTCTTTCTTCTGAACTTGTTTAAGTTCCGAGTTTTCTCAAATATGTTCTTCATGATCTTGAATCAGCTTTCTTCCTTTGTTGTTCAAACATGCTATCATATTTGTTTTGTTTCTCATGAGGCTCTGAAACAAACCTTTGAGTCTGTTTCAATGGCTTGCCCTCTCACCTTTATGTCTGGTTCGATTTGAAACCCTAGGATTTGGGGGTTTTCTTTGGCGATTCTGATTTTTGTCTTCGAGTTAGGGTTCCACTTTGGGACCCTGGACTCTCAGACTCATTGTGAGTCTGCAAACTGGACTTATACCCCCTCTTGCTTATGATTCTGAACCTTTCAATGTTAGACTATTTTTTCTAAGTAACATGACGACTCTTTTGTTTGATTTGTCTGCTTTATATATGAGAAGTTCTTCTTTCAAAAGGGTTTTTTGCCAACTACTAATTGATTCCGAATTCCTTTAATGGGGTTTACTTGATTGTTACTGATTTCCTTTAAATTAAACCTTTCTTTACCCCTTTCCTGACTTGGTTCATTCGAGTAAAAGCCTGTAACTTTGATTTTACTGGCTGTTTGATTGATTCCCTTTCCTTATTTCACACAAACCGTGTACCATTGGACTTTTGCCTTAAATAACTTCAATGTATTTACCCTTTATTGTACTACTTGGAAAACATTTTTGATCAACTCTTTCCTTAATCGTTTTACCCGTTTGAAATCAGAGTCCCCTAATTAAAAGGAGACTGGTTTCAATGTTATTTCCTTACCTTTTTCTTACTTGTTTGCTGCACTATAAAAGGGGCACGACCCTTCTGCACTTAACGAAATTTTTTTGAATCTTCAGTTCAACACACATACTCTTACACACACTCTCAATTACAATACTTTTTCAATTCTCTACTCTCTTCTGAGATCTTTTGTACTGCCTGTTTGCGACTTGGCTTTTCAAGACTACTGTTTTACTTATTTGTTTCCCTGAAACTGGTATGTCTCGATTTTGATTTCAGCTTCTTCCCTACGTGTTTACTTTACAGTTGCTACACTCTTGCCTACTTTATTGTTCATGTTCTGTATTAAATATGCTACTCTCCTTTTGTGTTTGCTGTTTGTTATGAATTCCCCATACCCACACTCCCTTCTATGTGTTTGAGTTAAGGTTCATGGCCTAGCAGTATCCAAATTACTGCTCAGGTCTGAACCTGACCCTCAATGGGTCCTAACTCCCAAAATTTGGCTAACAGGCTGGTCAGGGGTATGCCAGCATTCCTAATTGCTAGGCATGACCACTAGCCTGTCATGGCCTTCCCTAACTCCCCCCTCTATGCACTTGCACTTATTCTTAGACTCTATGTTCTGCCCCCCTCCTATGAGCCTTGCTTTGGGACCTTGAGTTCCCTCTGAACTTGGGCATTTGAGGGTTGGCCCTTCCACGCTGCACTATAATCTGATCCTGCAATGTATTTGGGTGTAAGCACTGCCTGGGGTTCATGAAGCTCCTTGGAACTTTGACACACCCAAGAGATGAGAAAGGCTTTGGAAATCTGATCTTCGGAAGTTGGCTTATTTCATGTTTCGGACTAGGAGTCTAAATTAGGCTCTCCTTGGTTGGAATCTTTAATTTCTGATGTAATTTTACTTTTTTCTGGATTCGTTCTGGTTGTAATAATCTTGTAATAACTTATGGGGTGTATAGTAAAAAGGGGAGGGTCACTCATGTTATGCATATGGGTAGACATCATGCTTTAGGTATTTACTTCTGCAATCACAGCCTTTTCGTTTATGTTATTGCATTAGAAATCCTGTCTTTAAGTTTCTGCATATAGAAATCCCGCCTGTAAGTTGTTTCATTACTGCATTAGAAATACTGTCTCTAAGTTTATGCATTTGCATATAGAAATCCTACCTATAAGTTGTTTCATTTCTGCATATAGAAATCCTGCCTATAAGTTGTTTCATTACTGCATTAGAAATCCTGCCTATAAGTTTCTGCAATTCCACATATAGGATTCATGCCTATAAGTTTCTGCACTTCTGCATATGCACATGTCATTAGGGAAACAATCTATAGGTTAAAGAAATAATCAATTGCATCCTAGACACCATGCTTATAGGACTCCTGTACTTACATAACCATTTTAAAATCAGTAACGCTTAGAATTCATGCCTATAGGAGTAACCGTTTAAATCTGATTCGTTTACAAGTCTAAAATCAGTAATAATGTCGTTTAATATCTGCAGAATTGGTTTATTTCTAAAATCAATAATCCTTCCTTAAAATCAGTATACTTTACCTTGTTAGATATCATGCCTATAGGTCTCACCTAGGCAAACCATTAGGTAATTAATTAACCATACCAGTCTTTAATAATTACAACCAGCAGGCAGCCCTAATTTGGACTTCTTATCTGAAAATATGTGATAAACCAGCCACGCCTTAATGTTTAAGTTTAATTAAAGACCTAATCGGTATCTGTAAGTCATGCTAAACAATTTGTTGCTTTGAATGAGGAGGCCTATTTGAGCCTTTAACTGCTATGTGTTTCCCCTTTTACTGCTTTATGTGTTTCGTTTGTCGCATTAGACTTTTGTCCTTTTAAAACTCTGAAAAGCCAATTTCCCTTCCCTTTAGGATTAGTAGTCCCAACTGCCTCTGGGACTGATAGGATTGGGACGGGTAATAGCATGCAATAAGTAACGAGATCATTCCGTGATTTAATACCTTAATGGGGTGGGTAAGGGTAGACATAGATATGATGACCACGCGATAACACCACATGTATAAATGGTTACCGGGTGTTGTGTGGGGTGATCCATGTGATTTATAAACCTAGGACCCCCTCCCTCTTTAATTGTTTACTTCTTTTTCTTTTCCGGAATTTTTAAAAGCTATTAACTTTCAGTTCTTTAAACTTCTTCTTTTACTTCAATCACTTGCAAAAAAGCCTCTTTAATTAACTGATTTCCAGCACTGTTTCTTCCTAAACCTCCACCTCTTTCACTTATTTGTTTGATTACTTGCACCAATTATTTGACCCCCCTTTTCCTGCACTTGTATGTCCTTTCTTTTAAATAATCATGAAATCGTCTATTTCCAAACTTCAGCATGCTTTTAACTTTTATCTTTCCGTTGTTTGCAATCGTTGTGTGAAAGCTATCTTGTTTGCTTACTTGTTGTTTGTATTTTAAAGTCACAATTGTAGCATGGCCGGGAACCACACTAGTGGATCTTGGGGGGTCCCTAACACCTTCCCCCCGAGATAATTTCAAGCCCTTACCCGTTCTCTGGTTCTTCTTCTTCTTTTAGTTAAATTTCCTCTTAGTGTCCTAATGTACTTAATCATTAGGTGGCGACTCTTCTAAATTGCAAACCCAATTCCCAAAAGGAAAAGAGTTGTCCGCCCAAATGTCATAAACCCGATTTCGCAAGAAAAAGGGGGCATGACACCTTGTCTTCATCTTCACTACTCCTCGAGCTACTTGCCGAGCCCTCGTGCGAAGTAGTCGGAGCTACCGACTCCTCTTCCAAGGCCTTCGCTTCTTCGATCTCGGCAAAGAAATCGAAACCCTTGGCGTGCACTTCTTCAAAGGCCTGCCTCCGAGCTTCTAATCGAGAATGTGCAAGGGCACGAGCCAGTTTGAGTTTGGCCTTTTCAGATATCTCCCTAGCTCGAGCATTCGCTGTAGTGACATCTTCCCGATACGAGAATATGAGTACATCGGCTTCAGACTTGGCCGTGGATAACGCTGCAGCCGACTCAGCATGAAGCGCCTTGAATTTGAGAGCCTCCTCTTTAGCACCTTGAAGAAGACTCTGAGTCAAGTCCAGCTCCTCTCGGAGAGTATCCCATTCCAAGGCCATGCTATCCTTGTACCGCTTCAGCTCAAGGATCTCGACATCTTTGGCCGCAATCTCTTCCTGAAGCTGCCCCGCTAGGGCATCCTTTCGCTCAATCTGAAAATGCCGAGTCAAGGTAATAAACACCAAGTTATGAAAACAAAAGGCAAGTTCATGAGTACCGAACTACCTGCTCGATGAAATTGGCCCACTCTTGGAGCACTTTCTCCGAACTCGCTCGAAGGATGTTTAGTTCCTTCTCCCTTCGGGCGTATAGAGTTTTTAGCTCTTTCGACTCCGAAGCGAGCTTCTCAAACTACCCATCACAATGAGTCAGTTTAGCTCGTAACTTGGAGAAGGCCTGGTCGTACAACATCGTGACCTATAGCATGAAGGAAAGAAGTTAGAAAAACAAAGATCAAAACTCAAGGCACAAAGGTTATGTCAAAAATCACCTATTTTTGGAGTTTCACGGCCTCCTCGAGAACTACTGGAGCATCGAGATCAACATTTTCTTCAACGCCGACAAAAAAATCTCCAAATGCATCATCCTCTCCCTGGGATGCCCCTACATCGGGAGTCTCCCTATTCTGGGCATCCCGTATTTGCCCTAGGGAAAACGACGGGCCTGATTGGAGATCGCCTATGACATCAACCTCTATCGGGGCTTCCTCTCGCCCTCTACATCCAAACCCTCCTCGAGGGTCTCCTCAATACGAGGTGGGACCGCATCGGCCATCTCTGACTCGGGAGTCTTCTGCCCGGCTACCTTCGAAGCATCTGCACTTCGTCTGGCCCTATGTACTAGTGGGCAACCGTCATCGTCTTCGTCTTTAGCACAAAGGCTCTCAGCAGCTGCCGAAGTCAGGACTGTTGCATCGGCCCTAGGCTTTCGAGCCTTGGCTCTCTTTGATTTCGAGGACCCCGCCGGCGTCTCTTTTTTTCTTTTTCTATCCTTGGCGGGTTTTTGGGTCTCCTCTTCGCCAAGAGGAGGCGGTCTCACTGAAACGGCTTCCCCGAGGTGCAAGCGTAAAATGTCAAACATACTGCAAAGGAATCTATTTATAAGGAATTTAGAGGCGATAACGGTGATGCCGTACCATGATTTTTGGCCTCCCATCGGGTTTTGGCCAAATCACGCCAAACGAGCTTGTCATATGAGGAGGTGGAGTCTAAAAGTTTAACCCAGCCCAGGAGGTCCTTGACCGCGTCGGGGAACCACACGGTGGCTACGCAACCAGAGGATAATCAATTCAAAAAAGAAAGGAATTAGGTTGAAAGAGGAAAGCAGGACATTTAGATGATAAAACATGCTCTATGTAACACACTTACGTCTCATATTCCATTCCTCAGGGAATGGCATCTTCTCGGAAGGGATGAGGTCCGAAGTCCTGACTCGAACAAAGCGGCTCATCCACCCCCGGTCTTTATCTTCGTCGGTGCTAGCAAAAAATGCTTTGGTAGATCGATGCCACAGTTTGACTAGGCCCCCTTGATAGAGACGAGGGCTATACAATCTAATCAGATGATCGAGGGTGAAAGGCATCCCCTTCACCATGTTCGAGAAATATCTAATCGAATAGATGATCCTCCAAAAAGCGGGATAAATTTGACCAAGAGTCACTCGATATTGTCAACAAAAATCGAGGATCACCGGGTCTATCGGTGGAGAAGAAGAATCTACAGGATCTAAAGTAAAAAGATACGTATATACGCTGAGAAAACCAGGTCTGTGTGTAGTTATATCCTCTTCCGATGAAGGGATCTCTACTTGTACCGCCTCTCCCCAGCGGCAATATATTTTCACCTTCTCTATGTCAATTATTAGACTAATGTACCGAGATATGGGCTCGCATCGGCCCGGTATCGAAGAAGGTTTATCAATTTTGAAATCGGAGGAGGTATCGAAGGGCCCAGGAATATAATCCTCAATGCGAGGAGGCACTATCTTTTTGCTCTTAGACGAGCGTGACGAAGAAGGGGATTCCTCTTTTTGAGGTACTGTCTTAGAAGTTTTGGCCATGGTTATAGCAAAGTTTCAGAGCAAGTTGACAAAGAAGTGAACACAGAAGAAGGGTGAAGACAGGAAACTGTTAACGAAGATTTGAAGATTTGAAGATGTTGCAAAGGTTTAAAAGATAGGGAATTGGAGTATTTATAAGTCATCCAAGTGTATCGGAGGAGTTGAAAGGGCGACCAATAGCGGTTCGTGGGCTTTTCGAGAACCATGTTGACAAGACATCTATACAACTTTTCTGTCACATCATTTAATGATCTCACGTGGCTGACGTCACAATCGGAGTATCGAGGAGGCAAGAATTCAAGATCGTTTCTTATCATTTCATTCTAAGAAATGCGGGGACTATCTATATACGGCCAAAATCGAAGAGTTCGAGTTTGGGGCTACTGTGACACTCCACGCCCGGCATCGAGGAACTTGAGGCAGAATTTGAAGTGTGACCCCGAGGTGCGTCCTCGAGGGAACATATCGAAGGTTCACTGTGGTCAATCTCGGATAAGTACAAATCGATGATCGTCATGGAAAGGCGGAAAAGCTCCCAAGGACACGTGGTTAGAGCTGACCAGGTCTGCAAGAATAATACAAATTCGTACTGAGCCATTATATAGCCGTACCAATAGCATTTCCTCGTCATTATTAGATGTGTACTATGTTGAGATTCCCCTTCCTATATAAAGGGGACCCTTGTTATTCTGTAACGGGGACGGATATTGAATACAATAGAACTTTCTCTACTTTTCTTGCCTAAACGTGCTCAACAATTACTCTACATATTTATTGCTTGTTCATTCATTGTTCATTTATTGTTCTTCGTTTATTGCTCATTATTAATCGCAAAAGGCTATCTTCGAGGCCTCTAGTATCATTATTCCTTCATCAATTGTTCATTGCCAATTTCCCCAACTAGACCTCGGGGCCCCTCCTGTTCCAGCCAGCTCAAGGCCCAATCTTGCAACAACATTGGTTTGCATATCTTATTCTCTTTACTTACACTTAGCATCTATTGCCTAACAACTAGTATTGAAATAAATCGCATATTAGAACCACAAATCAAATATAATTATTAATACCATTTTCAAGGTAAACAATATTCTTGGAAATTCCATTTGCGATGCGCGGTGTATGATGCGAGTAAGAAAATACATCCAAAGATTCTATTTCTTCCAATAACGTGGAAAAAGGCTATATCCTTAGTCTGGATGACACAACTAAAAAGGTGTAGTATTTTCCTTCTTTTCTTTTCTTTTCCTTTAAGTCTTTCAGTCCTTACACCTCTCGGCAAAAGCTCTTTATAGTAGGATTTCGGTTTCCTTCATCTCAATTCATAATCTTCTTTTCTACCAACACTTTCCTTAATCCTTTAGCACAATGAAGCTTGGCAAGGGAAAATCCAAATTCTATGTTGTTTTTTAGGGTAGAAAACTTGGTATATACACTTCTTAGGATGAATGTTCAATGCAGGAGGTAACTGAATTTAAGGGAAGCCGACATAAGTCATACTTAATAGAGGCGAATGTTATGGCAGCATAATAAAGATATCAAGAAAAATATTCAAGTACCGAAGATACTTCAACAAGTGGAGAAAAGGCAGAAAAAAAGAAGAAAATGATAAAGAAAACTTAATGTCAATGTTCATTGCTGGTATGCTAGTGGGGATAAAATTATCATATAATAGTAGTTTGTAAAAGTCTCAACTTGCTTGTAACTAAGGTATAATTATTGATATTATTGTAGTAGTTGTTGTTTTGTAATAATAAGTCATCTATTTATTTTCGATTTGAGTAATGAATCTTTAATTCCATAAAATGTATATGTCGGGTAATTATCTTGAATGGTCGGAGTATAAAGGAAGGTCATTTTAGGAACTCGTTCCTAATATTTGCCATTGTTGATCCATCCATTTCTGATTGTGGGTGGATAAACTGATGGCACCGTATGGGCTCTTCCTTATATTTTCCTTGGCTGATCCATCGGCTTCGTGTTGTGGATGGATCAACCAAGGACACTCATGATCCAAGAGTGAAAACTTTGTTAATCTTTTTTGGATATACTCTAGAAACTGAAGTCATTCATTACCCTAGAGTGACCTTGGTTGACACTAGATGCATCATACATGGATGGATCACCGATGGCTAATCACAGGAATGAACCAGTGGAATATCTTTGGTGAACGCATCGACAACATCTACTCGACACATTGATAAATGGCGGTCATTTCTTATATTTACCTTGCTGGATCCGTTATGAAATGAGAACATGTTGTGCATGTATAGAATATTTCTTCGATTGTTTAGTGTGTGAATAAAACTGGGTGGTTCTATTTAATTGTTCAATAAAGATAGCTAACATAGTCATTTTTATTTCAGCGAAAAGCCACCAAGAATATTGGTTTGGGGGCGGGGAGAGAGGGTGTTACATCCCGTAATTTTGTAAGGTTGAATTTGTCGTAAGATAATTGGCATAGATTCAAAGATAAGACTATTTTTGAGGTTATAATTATTTATGCTATTTATAACAAGGGATAAGTATGTGTCGTGAAGGTCATAGGGTAAACGAGTTTGAAAAAAAGAGTTTTGTCGAAGTTTGACATTTTGGGATAAGATACAGTCCAAGCTATAATACCCCATATTTATGGATTAGTGTTGTACAATATACCACATGACCATGATAGTAAGTATATTATAGTAAGGTATATGAAGTATACTACTCCCTCCGGTCCAAAATAAGTGATTTTTTGGCATTTTTTTGCGGTCCAAAATAAGTGATTTTTCCAGATTTCAAGAATGAATTAATTATTTTTTTCCTACATTGTCCTTGAAGTAAATGGTGTTGGAATATGTGTTAGGAGTGTTTATGTAAAATAGTAAAGGTTAATATGGTCAATTCCATCGCTAATTAATGCTAAAAGGTGGATTTCTTAATTTGTGTGAAAACATCCAAAAAATCACTTATTTTGGACCGGAGGGAGTAGTATTTAAGTGAAATAAGACCTAGAAATTATTATGTAACTAATTGGTTAAACATGAATTTTAGTGGAAGATTAATAGATTAATTAGTAGATAATTATTGTGTGGGCATCAATTCACGTGTAAGTAGCTAGAATGACTAAGCATTATAATTTAGTAGGTGGCCTCTTAGGAGTTAAAGTTCTTTATTAGGTGTATTCATGTTAGGGGGCCCACACTTTATTATGTGGAGTCCAAATTCATTATCTTACTAAAGTTAGTTATTCATGTGTTAAAAAGAATTAGTGTTCACCCGCAAGACATGCATATTTGAGGAGTGATATATTCCATATTTGGGGAGTGGGAGGAAATTTATCTTTATAGTGTCACAACGGTCTAGGATGGAGGCAAATGGAGGCAACAATGTGACTTTTACTTTTGTGTGCAGTAGTCCATGATTTAATTGTGTAAAACCAACGTCCCTCCTCCATTTTTAAGGAGATAACTCATATTCCTTCTAAAAAAATTGGATACTAAGTTATATGATTGAGGCAAATGTAGAAAACGGCATAGATGTTATACACACATCGGTTTCCTCCGGATAATAGTAAATTGGAGACTTTTTCGTAGTGAAGTAAGGTGGAAGAAGACTAGTTTTGGCATATAAAATTGAGGCGTGGAGGAGGTTGTTCGTGGATACAAGTAGAAAGTTGGCGTTAAAGGTATGTTAAGGCTATCCCTTCTTTCCTTTTCGCATGATCCATATGATACAAACGAAACGAGCAAACATGCAATTTTTACAAATGACTCTATTCATAGAAGCACTAGGGGTGCCTATGTTCTTGATTCCCCGTGTGTCTTATTATTATATCTTCTTTTTATGTGTCTCAGAAAAATACGTAGTTGATATAGTTTATCTGAAAGCATATTGATCATATTACTTTCCGAGAGATCTTTTAGACCTACTTCATTATGCATTGCATTCATTTATACATGTACATTGACCCATGATCAGATGGCGTTATATACTCGTATATTATATGTATATAGGATATGGGAAAAGGTTATGGTGTTATATACACACCACCACCTGATCAGCTGGTATACGTAGATGATTTTGCCCACAGTGGCCGAGATGATATGATGGGATGCCCTCATAGGCTTGATGATGCTATGTACGCATAGACCTATGCATTATATGACATTCATACACATATGCATGACATATAAATATTTCATGATTTGCAGAGTTATCCAGACTTACAGGTTGAGTTGTTTACTCCATGTTTCTTTCATGTCCTTTATATACTGATTACATGCCTTACATACTCGGTACATTATTCGTACTGACGTCCTTTTGTTGTGGACGCTGCATTCATGCCTGCAGGTATATGTATCAGTTGACAAGGTTAGCATTTAGCAAAGGATCGGTAAGACCACTTCATTTGAAGTGCAGCCGAGTCAATAAGTCATCGTGTCAGAATTATGCTACGAACTTATGGGTAAGTCGGGTCCCTGTCCTAACTATGTTTTGATGTCAAATACTCTTAGAGGCTTTGTAGACACAGGTTTATTATGTATAATATGTCAGAGGCTTTGACGGCCCATATGTATTCACGTTTTAAGTATGATGGTTCGCTGATACAGTGTTTTCCCACTTACAGTTGTATATTATGAGTTATGGCCATGTTGGCCCATGATAGTTACAAAAGGAATGAGTTCAGCAACCTCGACCTATGTATGTTCTAGTTTGGGTCGAACGATCATGAGTTAAAAAGTGGTTCGCTCGGACCAGCACGGCGCCGGGTGCCAGCCACGCCTCCCCAAGTTTGGGGCGTGACAGAGGGGTTAGCCGTTCCTTAAATTGTCAATATTATAACCAATCATAGCACATTCTGGTGGATTTTTATCCTAATTGGCATCCTTCAATTACATATAATTCATCCTAGGACAAAATAATGACTACCATTTCTACTAAGATAAATTTAAGCATGAGAGTAATATATCTAAGCCGGTCTTAAACTATGACTCTATTGTCGAAGAATCAAAATGTAATGATCCGATAGGTTATTTTTGAGTTCAAGCTTTTCGTTTCTTGCTTTGAGACCTTGAATAAATTAATTTTATTATTTATGACTTGTGTTCATGGTTCGTTTTGATTTCCGGAAATTTTAGATGTATTTTTATAAAGAAATCTTGATTATAGAACTTAAGACCACGATCAATATTCTTGGTAAACAAATTCGGACCGGCGATTAATAATTTCGGTAGGTTCGTATGATGGTTTTTAACTCATACGCATGTTTGGTTGGGGTCCCCGGTAAACCGAGACCGTCACAGCTCTTATTGTTGATGTCACGACCCAATTTCTCCTATAGGTCGTGATGACGCCCAACGTTACCGCTAGGTGAGCCAACAGTGAATTAAACATGAAATTTTCCTTTTTTAATAAATTGCTAAGTAGTCCAAATTCCATTTTGTTAAGAAAATACGGAGTAAAAAATTTAAGAAAATAAAACGAAGGCCACTAAGTGGGCAAATGTAGTGAAATGATTACTCCAAAATCATAAAGTCTACTAGTGAGTGTACCAAGACCCGGTGTCACAAGTGTATGAGCAACTAGTAAAATATACAAAACTCTAAGTACTGTTTGAGATAAAGTAGACAGAAAATAAATACAAAAGAGACACTCAAGGTGCTGCAGAACGGCTCAAGAAGCAGCTCACCACTAGGCCTCGGGATATCGGGGGTGCGCGCCGGTATGACTGCGAGATGCACCTGCCTCAGATCCTGCACGGTTAGTGCAAAAGTGTAGCGTGATTACATAAATAACATGTACCCAGTAAGTATCTAGTCTAGCCTCGAAGAAGTAGTGATGAGGGGTCGATATCGACATTCACTATGGGCTAACAATATAAATACAGAAATTCTAGATAAGCATGGCTTATGTAAATAATAATAACTCAATAACAAGCAGTGAATAAATCATTCTTTCACAAATAGTAAATTCCAAGTCAATTTCTATCATTTAATAATTACAACCTCACAAGCCATAAAATAATATCAAGTATAAGGCTCCGAATATTATTAAGCATGACTTATGCCGAGGTCGTACGACCTAATCCAAAATAATGTGTACACTGTTGAGGGTCGTGCGGCACGAACCATAGATGCATCTATTCTACTGCTGAGGCATTCGGCCCGCTCCAAAAGAAGAGAGGTTACTCTATGAACATTCAATTTAAAAGTTATTACAAGGCTAATACACACAGAAGCACAATTTTTATTAACGGTCAAGTAACCCACCAAAACTCAAGTAAGTGAAATTCGATCTTTTACAATTCCTTTATCAAGTTCCAGTATAATATAGGCACTTTAATTAACAAGTAGGGTGCAACCATTACAAGTATTTCATGATTTGGGTCCTAAACTACCTGGACATAAGCATAATTAGTAGCTATGCACGGACTCTCGTCACCTCATGCGTACGTAGCTCCCACAATTAGAATTAATTATTAATTTAAATTACCTATAGCATAAATTCCCTCTTACAAGGTTAGGCAAGAGACTTACCTTATCTCAAAGCTCGCTTTCCGGCCTCAAATTCACTCCAAAGCCTCAACTCGGTGCCGAACAATCCGAAACTAGGCAAATATTGTATAAATTAATCAATACATGTTCAAACGTTCATATTCTAACTGTTATAGTGATTACCCAACCCTGATTGAAAGATTTCTAAAATTCATCCCCAGGCCCACGTGCCCGGATTCGGGAAATTTTTGAAGATAAATGTTACTCATAAGCTCCCGAACTCAAATATATAATTTTCACCCAATTTCATAATTATTTTCGTGGTTAAATCCCATTATTATCAAAACCAAGGTTTTTTTTTAAACTAAACCCATAATTTTTACAATTTTACATGTTAAAATCTACCCATAATCTATGTATTTAACTTACATTGGATAGAAATTACTTACCTCCAATAGCTAGGTGAAAAGCCCTCTTCAAAGAGCTCCAAAATCGCCCAAGAGATGAAAGAAATGAGCTAAAATAGCCTAAGTCCCGTTTTAAATAAAGTCTCTGCCCAGCTACTCCTTCTTCGCGAATGCGAAAAGGGCCTCGCGTTCGCGAAGGCGAAGCCTGCCCAGGCCCAAATGCTCTTCTTCGCGAATACGACAGGGTCCACGCGTTCGCGAAGGCCAGGCCAGCACAAGCATCTCGAACGCGACTAGCCCTTCGCGAACGCGAAGAGCAATGGCCCATAGACCCCTAACCCAAAATCCTTCTACGCGAACGCGAGAAGCCAATCGTGAACGCGAAGACCACATGTCCTAAAAATTCGTGAACGCGCCCCGTATTCGCGAACGCAAAGAGAAAAAAGTCCAGTCCCCCAAATCCTTCATCGTGAATGCGAGGGTCTTTCCGCATTCGCGAAGAAGGAAACCAGAACAGAAAATTCGGTGTTTTCAACTTAACTCCGGGCGGTCCGAAACACACCCGAGCCACTCGGGACCCCATCCAAATGCACCCACAAGTCCATAAACATAATACGGACCTGCTCGAACTCTCGAAACACGTAAAACAACAACGAAACTAAGAATCACACCCCAAAACCAAATTGGTTCAAAATATGAACTTCAACTTTCCAATTTGCTCCGAACGCACCGAATCATACTTAGATTACTTGGAATGACACCAAATTTTGCGTGCAAGTCTTAAATCACCATACGGAACTAGTCCCAGGCTCGGAATCCTAAACGGACCTCAATAACACCAAATCCTACTTCAAACCAAATTTAAAGAACTTTAAAACCTTCAATATGCCAACTTTCACTATTAAGCGTTGAAACACTCCCGTGTCATCCAAAACTCGATCTGAACATATGCCCAAATCCAAAATCATTATACGAACATATTGGGACCGTCAAATCCCGATTTCGAGGTCGTTTACTAAAAATGTTGATCCAAGTCAAACTTAGCCCTTTTTAGCCAACATTAAGGAACCAAGTGTTCTAATTTCAACCCGAACCCTTCCAAACGCGAACCAACCATCCCCGCAAGTCATAAAATAGTAAAAGCACATACGGGGAGTCTTATTTAGGGGAACGGGGTTCTAGAAAGCAAAACGACCGGTCGGGTCGTTACATTCTCCACCTCTGAAACAAACGTTCATCCTCGAACGGGTCTAGAATCACACCTAGAGTGCCGAATAAGTGTGGATATCTGCTCCGCGTGTCCTCCACGGTCTCCTAAGTCGCCTCCTCGACTGGTCGACCCCTCCACTGAACTTTTACCGCAGAAATCTTCTTGGACCTCAATTGGCGAACCTGCCTGTCAATAATGGCAACTGGCTTCTCCTCATAACCCAGGCTCTCATCTAGCTGATTTGTGCTGAAGTCTAACACATGCGACCTGTCGGAATGATACCTCTGGAGCATAGACACATGGAAAACCGAATGAACTCCCGATAGACTGAGAGGCAAAGCAAGCTCATAAGCAACCTCCCCAACTCGCCTCAACACCTCAAATGGGCCTATGAACCTTGGGCTTAACTTGCCCTTCTTCCCTTTATCGACGAGACCTTCAAGAGGACTTTCTCTCCCACCATAAATGATAAATCACGCGCCTTTTGATCTGCGTAACTCTTCTGTCTGTACTATGCTGTGCGAAGTCGCTCCTGAATCAACTTTACCTTTTCCAAGGCATCCTTTACCAAATCAGTACCATATAACTTAGCCTCGCCGGGGTCAAACCATCCGATTGGCGAACGACATCGCGACCATATAAAGCCTCAAATGGAGCCATCTCGATACTGGACTGATATCCTCCAAGATCTGAACCGTCCGCTCTGGCTGCCCATCGGTGTGTGGATGAAAGGCTGTGCTGAGCTCTACACGGGTCCCCAACTCACTCTGTATTGCCCTCCAGAAATGTGAAGTAAACTAAGGGCCTCTATCTGAAATGATGGAAACAGGAACACCATGTAACCAAACAATCTCCTGAATATAAATCTGGGCCAACCTCTCTGAAGAATACGTAGTCATAACTGGAATGAAGTGTGCTGACTTGGTCAACCTGTCGACAATGACCCAAACTGCATCAAACTTCCGCAAGGTCCGCGGTAACCTAACTACGAAGTCCATAGTGATGTGCTCCCATTTCCACTCAGGTATAGTCATCTGTTGGAGAAGGCCACTTGGCCTCTGGTGCTCATAATTAACCTGTTGGCAATTTAGACACCTCGCTACATACTCAACTATGTCCTTCTTCATCTACCGCCACCAATAATGTTGCCTTAGGTCGTGATACATCTTCGTATCACCTGGATGAATAGAATACTGAGAAATGTGTGCCTTCTCTAGAATCTTTTCCCTCAGCCCTCAATATTAGGAACACATAGACGACCCTAGAGTCGCAAAACACCATCCTCATCGATAGTAACCTCCTTGGCACCACCCCGTAGTACCGTCTCCCTAAGAACCAACAAGTGCGGATCATCAAACTAACGAGCCTTGATTTGCTCGGATAATGACGACTGAGCGACGACACATGCAAGAACTCGACTGGGCTCTGAGATATCCAAACTCACAAGTTTGTTAGCTAAGGACTAATGTCCAAAGCTAATGGCCTCTCCTTGCTGAAATGATTGCCAAACTACCCATACTCTCCGCCATTCTGCTCAAGGCATCCGCAACTACATTCGTCTTGCCAAGATGATAAAGGATGGTAATATCATGGTCTTTTAGTAACTCAAGCCACCTGCGCTGCATCAAATTGAGATCCCTCTGCTTGAACAAATGCTGTAAGCTATGATAATCGGTGTAAACCTCACAGGACACCCCATAAAGATAATGCCTCCAGATCTTAAGAGCATGAACAATCATGGCTAACTCCAAGTCATGTATACGGTAATTCTTCTCATGGGGCTTCAACTGATGTGAAGCATATGCAATAACTCGCCCCTCCTGCATCAATACACAACCCAAACCGACGTGCGAAGCATCACAATACACAGTATACATTCCTGAATTAGAGGCAAAACTAACACTGGTGCTGAAGTCAATACGGTCTTAAGCTTCTCAAAGCTCAAGTCACAATCATCAGACCATCAGAACGGAGCACCCTTCTGGGTCAGTCTAGTCAAAGGTGTTGCAATGGATGAGAAAACCTCCAAAAACCGGCGATAATAACCTGCTAACCCCAAGAAGCTCCTGATATCAGTCACCGTGGTAGGACGAGGCCAACTCTGAACTGCCTAGATCTTCTTGGGATCTACCTTAATACCCTTGCCTGATACAACATGCCCTAAGAATGCTACAGAATCTAGCCAAAACTCACACTTGGAGAACTTAGCATATATCTTCTATTCCCACAAGGTCTGAAGCACCACTATCAAATGCTGCTCGTGCTCCTCCATGCTACGCGAGTAGATCAAAATGTCATCAGTGAAGACAATGATAAACGAATCAATATATGGCCTGAATACCCAATTCATCAAATCCATAAACACCGCGGGGGCGTTAGTCAAACCGAAGGACATCACTAGAAACTCATAATTGCCATATCTAGCCCAGAAAGCCATCTTCGGAACATCCAAATCCTGAATCTTCAATTGATGGTACCCCGATCTCAATTTGATCTTAGAGAATACCTGCCACCCTACAACTGGTCAAACAAATCATCAATGTGCGATAACGGGTACTTGTTCTTAATGGTAACTTTTTTCAACCGGCGGTAATCAATGCACATCTGCATAGCCCATCTTTCTTCTTCACGAACAACACCGGTGCACCCCAAGGCGATACACTCGGTCTGACGATACCCTTTGCTAGTAACTCCTCAAGCTGTTCCTTCAACTCCTTTAACTCTTTTTGGAGCTATGCGGTACGGTGGAATAGAGATAGGCTGGGTACCTGGAGCCAAATCAATACAAAAATCGATCACGATCTGGTGGCATGCTTGGAAGATAAGAAGGAAACACATCGGAGAACTCCCGGACCACGGGCATTGAATCAATTGCTGGAGTATCTGTAGTAGTCGGTCCATAGTGGCCTAAATACTCATGTGCAAACCTGCAACAAACCTCCGCACACTCTCTGCGTCGGTAGGAAGTATCATAAGTACATGGCGAGATAACTTAGAGAATCTCGCCTCATAGTCGGTCACCGCTTTCTGACCCTGTTGGAGCTGCTCGAACTGAAACCGCAAATCTTCCCTCTGAGAAGGCGGAATATACCTGTCCAGAAAATTACGGGTGAACGGGTCCCAAGTCATGGGAGGAGAATCTGCTGGTCTGCCGAGAATATATGACTGCCACTACCTACGGGCCTTGCCCTCCAGCTGGAAAGTAGTAAAATCCACCCCGTGGGACTCCAATATCCTCATGTTGTGGAATCTGTCCCTGCACCGATCAATTAAGTCCTGGGGGTCCTCACGTCGGTCACCTCCAAAGACAGGAAGATGAAGCTTGGTCCATCTGTCGAATAGTTTCTGCGGATCACCGACCACAGCTGGTCTGGGATCAGGTATAGCTGGTGTAACTAGCTGAGCTCCGCCCATGGGTAGTGCGCCCGGGGTCTAATATACGGCAGCTGCATGCCTTGGAGCCTGAGCGGTAGGGGTCTATGCTCCCCCCTTCCACCTGAGATGTGGTTGGGTCCACTGAAAATAAACCAGCCTGAGTCATAGAGTCCATGAACCGCAACATACGACCCATGACTTCCTGGAAACCTCGCGGACATGAAATCCGTTGGGGCTGGCTCCTCGCCCTGCTCCCCAATAATAGGATCCTCTACTGGATCTGCTGGTGGCATAGCTAGAGCAACTCTGGGACGTCCTCGTCCTTTACCATGGGCTGGAGCCCTCCCTTGGCCTCTAACAACAGGGGGAGTAGGTCATCCATGATCGGGTACATCTGCCGCGCGCGTTCTCACCATCTGTGAGAGAATAACGAAAGATACTTATCACAACATCAATTGCACGATCGGAGATGAAGAAAGAGAAGTTTCCTAACACCCTATAGCTTCTCGAGGATAAGAACGGACGACTCTGCACCGATCCGCAAGACTTTATTAGGCCTGCTCATAACTTGTGAGTCCTACGTGAACCTAGTACTCTGATACCATGTCGTCACGACCCAATTTCTCTTATAGGCCATGATGGCGCCCAACATTACTGCTAGGCAAGCCAATGGTGAATTAAACATAAAATTTTGCTTTTATTATATATTTCTAAGCAGTCCAAATTCCATTTTGTTAAGAAAATATGGAGTAGAAAATTTAATAAAATAAAACGAAGTCCATTAAGTAGGCAAATGTAGTGAAATGATTACTCCAAAATCGTAAAGTCTACTAGTGAGTGTACCAAGACCCGTGTCACAAGTGTATGAGTAACTAGTAGAATATACAAAACTCTAACTACTGTCTGAGATAACGTAGATTGAAAATAAATACATAAGAGAGACTCTAGGTGTTGCAGAACAGTTTAGGAAGTAGCTCACCACTAGGCCTCGAGATATCGGGGTTGTGCGCCGGTATGACTACCAGATGCACTTGCCTCAGATCCAGCATGGTTAGTGCAGAAATGTAGCGTGAGTACATATACAACATGTACCCAGTAAGTATCTAGTCTAACATCGAAGAAGTAGTGACGAGGGGTCGGCATCGACACTCATTATGGGCTAACAATATAAATACAATTTTTTTAGATAAGCATGGCTTATGTAAATAATAATAATAACTCAATAACAAGTAGTGAATAAATCATTCTTTCACAAATAGTAAATTCCAAGTCAGTTTCTGTCATTTAATAAATACAACCTCACAAGCCATAAAATAATATCAAGTATAATTAGGCTCCGAGTATTATTAAGCACGATTAATGCCGAGTCGTATGGCCCGATCCAGAATAATGTGTACACTGCCGAGGGTCTTGCGGCACGAATCATAGATGCATCTATTTTACTGCCTAGGCGTTCGGCCCGCTCCAGAAGAAGAGAGGTTACTTTATGAACATCCGATTTAAAAGTTATTACAAGGCTAATAAACACAGAAGCACAATTTCTATTAACGGTTAGGTAACCCTCCAAAACTCAAGTAAGTGAAATTCGGTCTTTTACAATTCCTTTATCAAGTTCCAAAACCAAATTGAATCAAAATATGAACTTCAAGTTTCCAATTTGCTCCGAACGCGCCGAATCATACTTAGACTACTCGGAATGACACCAAATTTTGTGTGCAAGTATTAAATCACCATACGGAACTATTCCTAGGCTCGAAATCCCAAACGGACCTTGATAACACCAAATCCTACTTCAAACCAAATTTAAAGAACTCTAAAACCTCCAATGTGCCAACTTTCACTATTAAGCGCTAAAACACTACCGGGTCATCCAAAGCCCGATCAGAACATACGCCCAAGTGATCATACAAATCTATTGGGACCATAAAATCTATATTTCGAGGTCGTTTACTAGAAATGTTGACCCAAGTCAAACTTAGCCCTTTTTAGCCAACATTAAGGAACCAAGTGTTCTGATTTCAACCTGAACCCTTCCAAACCTGAACCAACCATCACCGAAAGTCATAAAACAGTAAAAGCACATACGGGGAGTCTTATTTAGAGGAATGGGGTTCTAGAAAGCAAACCACCGATCAGGTTGTTACAGTTGAAAGTTGAAAATTCTAGTTATGAAAATTGAGATTCTTGGTTTTTATGGTTGATTTGTAATTTTTGATGTTATTTTGATGATTTGAGATTACAAGCGAGTTTGTATGAGGTCTATATACATATTTGAATGTCTGTATGGGGTTCTGAGGGCTCAGGTAAGTTTCAAATTGGTTTCGAGCTGTTTTGGTAAGACTTGAGGTTACTGGTGCTGCTGTCATCGCAATTGCAATGAGCTGCTCGCAAATGCGAGGTCTCCATATCCAAACTATACCTTGCATTTTCAAAGTACGGGAATGAGTCCAGCATTGCAATTTGCGACCACTGGAATCGCATTTGCAATGCTCGCAACTGCGAAGCGAGTTTTGCATTTGCGACTTCTTAGCCTGAGGTTTTGTGACCACTTATTTGCATTTGCGAGCTGCGAAATTGCGAACAAGAGTTCACAATTGCGACATCTGCAGTTGGGAAAAAAAATAAGGGATTTTCGGAATAGCTCATTTTCTTTTATTTTTTTGACCTAGACTATGCAAGGAGGCGATTTTTGAGAGGATTTTCTTTCCAACATCATAGGTTAGTAATTTTAACTTATTTTTGATTAATTTTGTTATTCCCCATATATTTTCACTCTTGAATCAGCGATTTCATAGAGTAGAAATAGGGTTTTTGGGTAGCAACTTAAGATTTTGAATTTTAAAGATTTAGACACCAATTTGAGATTGAATCTCGAAATAAATCACATGTTTGGACTCACGGATGAATGGGTAATCTAGATTTGGTTTTGATTGTGGATTTCGGCCAAGTAGGTCTGGGTTGACTTTTCCTAATATGTTAAAGATCAAACCTTCTTTATACTAGGATAATTTTTAAAGCTTATTTTGACTTATTTGAGTAGTAATTGACTAGATCCGAGTTGTTTGAAGTCTTGTGCTAATGGGAAGGCGTTATTTGAAGGTTGACTTGTTGTTGAAAGAGGTAAGTGTCTTCGTTAACCTTGATTTAAGGGAATTAGGTTGTAGTTAGGTCTATTTGTTACGTGCTTTATATTTTGGGGGTCACGTATATGCAAGGTGACGAGTGTATATGTGTTTTCCATGGGTTAAATATGCGGGTGGAGTTAGTCTTATTCGTGACTTATGGCTTCATGTATTATTTCTTATATGCTACAAAAAATTCATGAATTTTCTTGCTTATTCTTAATCATGCTAATAGCCATATTCTGGTTTTGTTGAGACATTTAGACATTATGATTCTTGAAATGTTGGCTTGGCTATTGGTGCAAAAGTGATGGTTATCTTTCATGTGGTGTGTTATATTTATTCACTTTTCGTATATGAGAGGAGATTATATTTGGAAGCATAAAAGTAAGTTAATCATATTACCTTGGAGGTTACAAATATTTAAGATCATGAATAACAAGTACCAAGAGGGTTGGAAACCTTAGAAGCTAAACCAATTGAAGAAAATAAGTTTCATCAAAAGTCGACAAGTTTGGAATGTTATAACATGTACTTTGGGGTGATACTAGGGTTCTTAACATGGTAAGGAGGTTATTTTATGAGTTATATTAGTCGTAATATAGTTGTGTGCGATGCTTTGAAGTCAAACAAGTTGTGGAATAAAAGTTGGCAAAGGTCACACAAGTTACATTCAAAATGTGCTGAAGATTAGGTCAAATGTAGCTGAGCTTTTCTTGCAATACACTTAGAAATAAGGGATGATCTACATACCAAATTGAAGGTCTACGAGTCTAGTTTCCAATTCATTAAACCGTTTGTCGATAAAATGTCAGAGTAGAGAGATATTCACATTTTCGCGAGACTGTGCAAGCAGCTCCCATGGGAACCACTTAGGCGGTGGTCGACCTACTTCATTTTAAAAACGATTTAGATGCCTATTTTCTGCTCATTTTCGATTCAACTTCATCTCCAAACTTCTTCGAACCCTCCTAAACACATACCATAAGGGTTTGAAGTGATTCCAAAGTGATTACACCATATTTCAACATCAAAAGTTAGTTCTAGTGAAGAACAACACCTCTTTGAGTTTGTGTTGTCATTGAGGATAGTTGTGGGTTGTGTTTGGCTGAAATTTCAAGTTGTCGCTACTAGCTAAGGTGATTATAACAACTAATAATTGTGCATAAGCTTTCTTGTATGTTGGTTAAGTTGTTAGGATGATAAACGACGAGATAATACTTGGATTTGCTTAAGTCACTTCTATGGTGTTGTACTGCCATTTAGGACTGTTGTAAGCTAACTTGGATTTTGACTTGAAGCTACTATAGGAGGTATGTATATTGTGTTCTTGCATGTGCTTAAGGTTATCTTGATGTTGATTAAGTTAAATGGATGGACTAGACATGAATTAGTGAATAAAGATGCTAATTGAGGATAGTTGGAGTTGTAGACTGTTTTCTTTGTTATAAATATATAGTATAAGGTTGGAATCATTGATTAATGACTTCATTATCATATTAATGATACTGTTAAGTTAAAGTAAGAAGTCTATAAGGGGTGATATGGGGTATACAGATTCCAATCGGAGCTTGCCGCTCGCCGTTAAGTAGTTGTGACTTGTTGTTGCTATATGGTGTCTTGTGATATATATATAT
>NW_017670296.1:1023280-1079784 GCF_001879085.1 Nicotiana attenuata
ATGTGGCAAGTAGGATATACTAAACGGCTTAGCTTAACTCTCTTGACTCACTTCTTATGGATTATCATCTTGCCCTCTCACCAACTTTGCTCTCTGAAATGACCATCCTATATGTATAATCCAGCACCACTACCACCCTGTCTCCTCTCCATCTACCCAGCAAAGGATAGTCCAAATTAATGAACAAATTTCAAGCAAGATCCTTCTGAGCAAATTGAGAACACCAACAGCACTATTTCCCTGCTGCAGTACAGCAGAGTTAAAATGCTTAAAACTAAGGAGTGCAAAACCCTAAGTGCGTACTCCTCACTTAAGGTAAGGCATATGATACAATGAAATGAGCAAACATGCAACTTTCACAAGTGACTCTATTCTTAGAAGTACTAGGGCTGCCTATGTTCTTGATTCCCCATGTGTCATATTGTTATACCATCTGTTCCTGGGTCTCAGACAATACGTAAGTTGATAAAGTTTATCCGAAGGCATAATGATCTTATGGCATTCCAAGAGATCTTTTTGACTTACTTCATTATGCATTGCATTCATTTATACATGTACATTGATCCATGACCAGATGGCAATTATATATGTGTATATTATATGTATATAGGGTATGGGGAAAGGTTATGGCGTTATATACGCACAACCACCTGATCAGCTGGTATACGTTGATGATTTCGCCCACAGAGGCCGAGATGATATGATGGGTTGCCCTTAGAGGCTTGATGATGTTATGTACGCATATACCTCTGCATGATATGACATTTATACGCATATGCATGACATTACAAATGTCATGATTCACAGAGCGGTTCAGACTTACAGGTTGAGTTCTTTACTCTATATTTTTTTCATGTCTTTTATATACTGCTTTCATGCCTTACATACTCGGTACTTTATTTGTACTGACGTCCCATAGATAGGCTGGCAGTTGTCCTATTAGGCTATCAACTCAGTGGAAGGTGTTGATGCACTCCACTTGCTCCAGAGTTGCCTATTTGGTCAGATGATTTGGACATGTATTGATTGGTATAGCGGGGCCTTGTCCCGACCTTTATGAGGTTTATGCGCTCTTAAGAGGCTTGTAGATAGATGTCATATAAATGGATACTTGTATGGCCTTGTCAGCCTATGTTTTGAGTGTACAAATGATCATGTCGGCCTTATAGGCCCGTATGTCACATAAATAAGTTTCTATATCATGTTGGGTCATCCTATATCAAGTATTCCCTTATGTTTTATTCTGGTTATCTCATGACGACCCTTCTGGCCTATTTACCCATGATGGTATAATAAAAAAGATATGTTACGTTGGTACTCGGTTGGGTAAGGCACCGGGTGCCCGTCGCGGCCCGTCGGTTTGGGTTGTGACAATATATGTGAAGTGCACGAAGGGTGTTTTCAATCTTGTGAGGAAGAGTGATTATGCATGAAGGGTGTTTTCGTGCTTGTGAGGATGAGTGATTAGTCATGGAGGGTGTTTTCGTGCCTTTGATATTATTGCTATTTCATAAAGGGTATTTTTGTGATTCTTGACATTTCTATTATTATTGCACGAAGGGTGTTCCCGTGCTAGTGAGGATGAGAGATAAATGCACAAAGGGTGTTGTCGTGCTATTTGATTTGTTATCTCTTACTCCTTGCTTTTATTATGTGGATTTGAGGACTTGGCTATGTTATTTCATGGATATCATTTCATTCTCTAGGATTTGAGTTGTTGTGAAAGGCTTGATTGTGTTATTTGAGAAGATATGGTTGTTATTTTCCGTCGTTGATTCTTTACCATTACTCGTATTTCTTCTTGCTATTACTCTTGTTATTTTACTCGTTATTTCTCTTGTTATATTACTTGCTATCTTGTCATTTCTCTTGTTATCTTACTTGCTGTATCTCTTGTTATTTAACTGCACGGGCTTATATGGCACATTTCTTATCTTAGCCTCGTTACGACCTAGTCAGGGTTAGGATCGACACTTACTGAGTACATTGGGTTGGTTCTAGTCATACTACACTGTTATACTTATTGTGCAGATTCTGACATTGATACTAGCGGTGTTAATAGAGATGACAAGCTTGGACTTCGTAGGAGACCTGAGTAGTGTTGCACTCTCATTCTCAGACTCTCGAGTCACCTTCCCTATCCTTTTTACTATTTATTATATTAGATAAAGTTATTTTCATTTCAGATGTTGTATTTACTAATTCTTTAGAAGCTCATACACTCAATGACACCAGTCTTGCGAGGCTATTTAAAGGTTGTTTTGGTATAGACTCATTATGTATTGCAGAGCTTTTACTCTCATTTATTATATCATGCTATTATATGTTAGTTTGCATCATTTATTATGGTTGAGTGTTGAGTCTTAGGCATCGTCACGACCCTTTGGTAGGGATTTTGGGTCGTGCCACAAAACAAGGAAAGGAAATCACACTATACATAATGTGAGGTTGCTGGCTTGGAGTTGCTGGTTTTCTTATGTGAGGTTGTGCTTTGGGATTATGGAGCTGAGTCTCACGATCACAGAGAAGGGAGGCTGGCAGGTGTGTTTTATTAATTGTATTCGCGCTCACGTAGTGGACTGGCATGAGGAGTCCCGATCGCGTAAGAACGATCACGTTCATGTTTTAAGTGGAGTAAGGCGGGAGTTCTACCTTTGCATTCGTGTAGATGGTCCCGCTTTTGCCTAGAGGCATGCCTTGGCTGGGGAAAGTTGGCCTTCGCATTTACGAGGGTGAGTTTGGTAATGACCCGTCCGGTCATTTTGAGTATTGTAGCCCCGTCCCCCCATTTATTGCTTATTATATGTTCAGTTGTGGCTATGTAACTTTTCAGAGTGGTTGGTTTGGTTTCGTGGATATTTCGGAATGAATTGGGGCACTTAGTCCCAAGGTTGGAAACCTAAGTTGAAAGAGTTGACCGAATATTGACTTTTGAGTAAACGACTCCGAAATTGAGTTTTGAGGGTACTGCGTTCGCGATGAAGGAAGAGGAGGCCTGGGAGTCGAACACATTGTTATAAATGATTGTGTGAATCTGGCTAGATTTGGTGCAATATCTGCTCGAAGAATATTGAGGTAGCTGCTATGACGCCCGCAGACCTCGACTCTTGTTCCTTTCAGGTATTCAGTACTGTTTTAATTTCTATACTGTAACGACCCGACTGGTCGTTTTGCCTTTTAGAACCCTGTTCCCCTAAATAAAACCTTCCGTACTTGCTTTAGCTAATTTACGACTTGCGGGGACGGTTGGTACGGGAGTTGGAAGAGTTTTGTGTGAAATATGTCTAATTGTTTCTTTAAGATTCTCTTAAAAGATCAAGTTTGACTTCGGTCAACTTTTTTGGAAAAACGGACCCGGACTCGTGATTTGACGGTCCCGGGAGGTCCGTGGTAAAATATGGGACCTGGGCGTATGCCCGAAATCGAATTCCGAGGTCCCTAGCCCGAGTAATGAATTTTTATTGAAAATTATTAAATTGAAATCCTAAGAGTTTAATAAAAAGGAAAAATGCTTGATCACACTGATATCGGGCCCGTATGTTGGTTCCGGAGCCCGATATAGGTTTGGTATAATATTTCAGTCTTATCTGTGAAATTTGGTGAGAAATGGGATTGATTTGACGTGATTCGGTCGTTCGGTTGAAAAGGTAGGAATTTGGATGTTCTTGAGGATTTCATGCATCTTGGAGTTAAATTCGTGGTTTTAGGTGTTAATTAGGTGATTTGATTGCTTGAGCAAGTTTGCATACTGTTGTAGGACTTGCGTGAGTGTTCGGAGTGGAGCCCCGAGGGCTCGGGTGAGATTCGGGCATGGTTGGAGGTAAGAAAACACAGTAGTTTTGCTGGTATTTTTGCTGCTGCTGCAGGTTTCGCAATTGCGAAATGGCCATCGCAATTGCGAACTCCCAATTGCGAGAAATTCTTCGCATTTGCGAAGTTGGCCGGGCTGGGCAGTGTTCGCATTTGTGAGCCATTTCTTCGCAATTACGAACCCACAAGGGTCCGCATTTGCGACTCATGCATCGCATTTGCGATCGAGGCAGGCTGGGGCTCAGTTCGCATTTGCGAACCTTTTGTCGCAATTGCGACCTCGCATTTGCGAGCTTGGTGTCGCAATTGCAACATCAGAGGCTGTCCAGGGCTTTTAAAAAATGGGACCTTGAGCATTTGTTTCATTTCTACACAATACTTGGGCGATTTGAGAGCTTCCAAAGAGGGGATTTCAACATATCATTTTGAGGTAAGATATTTCCATTCATCCTTAGTTAAATACATGTATATTGGGTAGATTAAACACCAAAGATTTGGTAAAATCAAAAGGGGTTAGAGCTAGACCTAGGGTTTTAATAAAACTAAGATTTAACCACGAAATTTGTTATGAAATGAACTAGAAATCATATATTATTGATCCTTAGGTAGTAGAGAACGACTTCCTTCGAAAAATTTCGGAATCCGGGCACGTGGGCCCGGGGTTGGAATTTAGGAAACTCATGTAAATGGTTGGGAAATGGCTTGAATAGCTAGAGTTCGATCTTGTGGGCTTATGTTAATTAGTTCTTACTTCATTTAACTAGTTTGAGATCGTTCGGCTCCGAATTTGAGGGCTTGGGCTTGTTCTTGATATTGAAGTGCGCTTTGGAGCGAGGTGAGTCTCCTTTCTAACCTTGTGAGAGGGAAATGTCCCCATAGGTGAATTAATTGGATATTTGCTCCTATTTGTGGGGGCTACGTACGCACGAGGTGACGAGAGTCCGTGCGTAGCTACTATTATGCTATTGTCCGGGTAGTCTAGGACCCAAAAGCATGCTATACTTTGAATATTTGTAATCTTATGAATAGTTGAAATGCTTAAACCACCTCAAAATAGTAAATGAATTCCTAACAAGATGTAAACTTCATTTTCTTAAATGTTAAAAGAGATTAACTTTCATTGATAATTGCCCCATGTTGGCTCCTCGATTGAGTGTCTCTATGTGTTTATTTTGGAACTGGCCGAACGCCTCGGCAGATTAAATAGATGCATCTATAGGCGCGCCGTCGACCCTCGGCAAGTGCACGGTTTATTTCTGTTGGATCGGGCCGTCGCCTCGGCATGATGTGCGCATGCTTGTATTGCTGCCTTGAGCTTAATTACGTTATTATTGCCTCTTCCTGGCTTGAAGTTATTTGGATAATTACGAAAAGAAATCTTGGAAATTTTCTATAAAAGAATTAATTGTTTACTTGTTTCCTTCTGTTTGGACTAAAATCATGTTTGTAGAAATCCATAATTTAATGTATTACTGACCTCACTATTGGACCATTAGTAAGTGTCAAAGTCGACCATCTCGTCTCTACTTCTTCGAGGTTAGGCGGGATACTCATTGAGTACACGTTGTTTTCGTACTCATACTACACTTCTGTGCATTTTTGTTGCACAGGTATATGTAACTCTTGTGTCCTACTGGGTGTAGCAGCACGGATGATTTTGGGGCTAGGTGAGTTGCATTATTCGAGGCGGCCCGCAGCTAGTATAGCCCTTTTCAGTATATTGTATTTATTTCCTGTCCACTGTATTCCGGACGGATGTTGTATTTTATTTCCTTATCAGTAGATGCTCATGCACTTGTGACACCGAGTTCTGGGATGGTTGTAGGATTTTTAAATATCTACTTGGTTAAAGACATTATTCTTATTTCAATGAATTCCATTACTTGTTGTCTCAATGTATAAAAGGAACGATTCCCTTAATTAAAGCAAGAAGTTTCTAGTTATTGGTTGTTGGCTTGCCTGACAATGGTGTCTGACGCCATCACGACCCTTAGTGGATTTTGGGTCGTGACAACATGGTATCAGAGCACTAGGTTCCTAGGGTCTCACGAGTCATGAGCAAGTCTAGTAGAGTCTCGTGGATCGGTACGGAGACGTCTGTACTTATCCTCGGGAGGCTGCAGGACTGTTAGGAGTACTTCCCTTCTTGATTCCTTATCGTGCGATTTGATCCTTGGAGGCGTATGCCTTTAATTCATTCCTACTCAATCTTACGCGACGAAAAGCGCTTGTTATAAATCGATAATTGAGGAATTGTAACGATACTACGGATGTGGTGCGGGATGTTTCTCCCGGTGTTGTTGATTTGATTATTATCGTCGCCTTATGGAAGGATATTTTAATATTTCAGCTCAGTAACGGTACTTCTGAGGGCTTTGGGGCTAGGCACAAGTTGCCATGATGTCTATGAATGGCTATCCCGCAGTAGTGACATGATGGTAGGATGTTTGCCCACGTGTCAGGGCAGTGAATGACTTGAAGGGAGTTTTACTCAGTGCTTAATCAAGAGATTCAGTATTTTATTCCCGGTAGGGGAAACGAAAACGGACTAAGGATGGTCAGATGTGGGCTGGTGGAAGTAATGAGACTTGGTATTTGCAAGCGTGGTGGAGTTTTCTTCTATGATGGGGTGTCGTTGTCCTAATTGAAGGCACTAAGTTTGTCGGTGTTATGATCTGCTACAATCCGCCTTTGGGGCAAGATATTGTGAAATAGTATCAGAGATACAACTGCCAGATGTCGCAGGGTGCAGTGGTTCAGGATTGAATCAGTATTTATAATGTTGGCATTTCGATAAAGATGACCTTTGGAAAAGTTTAAAGTTAGTAACAATTTGTGGATTCAGGTGCTATGAAGGTAGATGTTATTTAAGGCAGCAATTGAGCAGCAAAAGATGAAAAAGACATGTGGGAAGTGTCAGGCGGAGTCTTGAACTTCTAAAAGGCCAGGTGTAGGGAGCGCGTGCCGAGCAGTTGATTAAAGGAGTGAGTTTGCCCTAAGTGGGAGAGTGGCAGAGCTGCGTAGGGGCTTGGCGATAAGATGGCTATGCGCCTTAAGGAGAGTTTGGGATGACTTGAGAATTTTAGTGACTTGGTGATTGAGGTCTACATATTTAATTTTGAGCATGGACTATTTATATTGTGCGGCAGGAGATTTGGTATAACGGGAAGGAGCTGCTTGAATGAAGAAGGATACAACATAACATCGAATTGGAGGGTTGTTGCCGCACACTTAAGCGATGTCCACGAAGGATAAGGGGACTTGTGTAACTAGAGAGTGAGCTCGTACTCAGGATGGGTTATTGATGTCGTAGTGATGATACCCCATGCAGCACCATTTGGAAGATATCGGGGAGCGAGTTCCACAAGTGGGTTATTCCCTGTGCGCAGGTTAGCGGTTGCGTGGTTGGCGGAGCTTCTGCGAAGAATTCTGTGGGTTATACAGTGAAGGAATTGGTCGTGCGAATGTCGTTAATGATTTCTATAGTAAAATATCGAGAATTCTGGCGGTTGATTACGCAAGGTTATGTCAACAACAGATTAAGGATCCTGGTAAATTCTAGAGTTGTGTAATAGTGGTTTCGAGCTAAGTGGGAGAGTCCCACCGCCTATGATGGGGTTGCATAGTTAACTACTTGCGAGGTTTCTGGTTATTAGCGTATTGATGAGCTGTTTCAGCTACGGGAAAAGGCCATAAGTGATAATTTGAGCAAAGGAATTATTAAAGGTGGGCTATCGTTGGCCTTATTGGCCCATGTTCAAACTTGGGGAAGGACACAGGATTTATGCCTTATATAAATGCAGGTTTCAAAGGAAGTGATTCCGCCGGGTGCCTCGTCGAGAGGGTATTCATGCGTTATAAGATTTATGAAGTTGATTATATTCGGGACAAAGTCAGAGCGGGTGGCTCTCAGTAACGGTCCTAATGGATTCAAAAAGAGGTAAAGTATGGTGCCTAATGATTTCGAGCCTATAAGTACAGTTAAGAATCAAGCTTTTGCAGCAACTTATGAGTGGAGGCCCAGAATGTTCTATGATGTTTTGACTTGCAGTGTAGCTCTTGAGAGAAAGATGAGAAAGGACTTCGGATTCGTAGAAGGATTAGCAGAATGGGCATATCAGTTGGGGGTGCGAATGTGCACACAAGGAAGGTACGAAATAGTTCGTGGGATTTGACATAGCATGGTCTCGTGATTCAGGGTCACTCGGGATGAGTGCGGATGGAGTGTGTTAGGTGTTGAATGGAGTTATCATTGTTTCTATGGCAATTAAGGATAAATTGGAAGAAGAGGGATTGGTTAGACATAGTCGGTATGGCGTGTTGCTGGTAGTGAGCAGTTCTTTCAGCGTGATCGAGTTATGCAAGTGAATTGTGACGGTGCGTGCGAGGCTTGTCGGCCGCCGTAGTTGGTGGTATTCAGAAAGTATTCTACTGTTGTGACCTGATACGTGGAGGTGGGCCCCGGAAGGGCTATGGTGTCTTAGACCACTACTTAGAGATTTTCATGTTCAACGGTTATGAGAATTCACCTATGTGTTGCTATGGTTCTCCTGAAGTGAGTTAAGTGAAAAACTTTTATATGATGAAGTGTTAGCCCGATAGTGGTTCCGAAGCTATGATGAAAAGCGTATTCTATCGTATATTGGCATGTTAGGTGCAGTGAGTGGTATAGAATTTGAAGTAAAGATCAAGGTAATAGCTCGGTGTGGACAAGGATGTCACAATCTCGGATGAGCAGGAAAGGAGTTTCGGTGATTAAGGTAAGTTGGTATTGTCTTCAGCGTCACCTGAGATCGGTGTTTTGTGAAAAAGGCTTTGCATCCTGGTTAATGATTCTTGATCGCTTTTCAGCGTTAGTGCGGCCGGTGGTTTGGATGTGCGGACCCGTTATTCATTTCGGAAGGTTGTGGGAGCGTGTCCCACAGGAAGATTGTATAAGTGTGACATGTAGTCACTTGATTGATTAAAGATTTAAACCAAGTATGAGGATTGTGGTAATATCATTAATTTGAGAATTTATGCTTGGAGGGCACTCTGTTTATTGGGTTATGGACTGTGGAGGTTCGCTCCGGTTACGAGGGTTGTTCTTATGTGTTATGAGAAAATGGGAGTTATTATGGACCTTTGAAAGGTTATTAGCCTTGTTGGTGCAATTAGAAATCGGCTTGAGATCAGTGGATTGATTTAAATGTGAATATGGTCTCTATATCAGGCCAAACGTGTTCATTTCAGTAATGTGCTCCTTATGGAGGAGTAGTCAGGGTGTTATTTCGCTGTCAGATATTTCGTGTAGTGATACGTTGCGCTGTGTGAGTTGTGAGACGGCTTGAGAAATTGCTTATGTGTTGAGGATCCGCGTAGAAATGGTGTTATATGAGAAAAATGGCTCTTGAGATTCAGATTGTATATCGCACCTTAGTTGTGCTTGAGTTGTATCTTGTGGCACTATATGTCTCCCCAGGGATGGTATTATGCACCTAGCGTGCTTGTGACCGATGGCCGGTATGTTGCTGTAATGAGCAATTTAGCTCGATGTATATCCCCTTATGTGAGTTCTATGTGTGGATTCGGGTTGCACAACGCAACAACATGATGTTGAGCACAGTTCCCTATATCTGTTTTTATGTGTTACATTTCCTATTTTTCTGAGGAAAGCTCGTATTAGCTGTGAGCCCGCGTCGCATGTATGATTCGCAAGCGGGATGTCTGTGTAGTATGTTGCCCGCGTCGCATGTATGATTCGTGAGCGGGGTAATTAAAATTCCTTTTCAGAGTTCATTTTCCTTTTTTTGTATCGCATTCTAATTGGTAGCCTACTGGCACATTGTGGCATCATATGAGACTTTTGGTCATGTCGGGGTGTCTTATTGCCTGAGCAGTTCGTACTGGGTGAGACGAGATTGTTGGATTTAGGATCGGTGCAATCTGATTACGTGAAATATATTAAGGAGCAAAGATCATTATTTGGTTCAGAATGAGGTAATGTTTCTTGTCAGAAGTATAGACTTAATGATTGGTTGACTCGGCAGTCGATTATGAATTTTTGCACATCTCTTCCGTTGTGGCGGCATTGTAAGAGTTAGAGTAAGACCTGTGTATGTCATGGGGTGCAATGGGAGCATCAGATACGTGGAATTTTGACTAAGTTAATCAGAAAATGTTATTGTGGTCCGGTGAGTAAAGTGATGCTAGATGTGAATTCAACAAAGTTATGCAACCATGTTTGGGTACAGCGTGTAGTGATTGATATGGTGATCTTATGTTGGAAACAGGTCGGGCATAGAATTCCGGATGTTGGAATTGGGCTCTAAGGCTTATTTGCTTGAATAAAAGGGAATATCTTCAGAATTGATCGAGCTGATGTGCTCGACTGAGTTGTGGTAGTACGGGAAGGTGCATGAGAAGTTAAACAGTGATTTCAGACTACTTCAGCGTAGTTCTCAACACGTTCGAGGACGAACGTATGTTTAAGTGGGAGAGAATGTAACGACACGACTGGTCGTTTTGCCTTTTAGAACCCCTTTCCCCTAAATAAAACCTTCCGTACTTGCTTTAGCTAATTTACGACTTGCGGGGACGGTTGGTTCGGGAGTTGGAAGAGTTTTGTGTGAAATATGTCTAATTGTTTCTTTAAGATTCCCTTAAAAGACCAAGTTTGACTTCGGTCAATTCTTTTGGAAAAACGGACCCGGACTCGTGATTTGACGGTCCCGGGAGGTCCGTGGTAAAATATGGGACCTGGGCGTATGCCCGGAGTCAAATTCCGAGGTCCCTAGCCCGAGTAATAAATTTTTATTGAAAATTGTTAAATTGAAATCCTAAGAGTTTAATAAAAAGGAAAAATGCTTGATCACACTGATATCGGGCCCGTATGTTGGTTCCGGAGCCCGGTATAGGTTTGGTATAATATTTCAGTCTTATTTGTGAAATTTGGTGAGAAACGGGATTGATTTGACGTGATTCGGACGTTCGGTTGAAAAGGTAGGAATTTGGATGTTCTTGAGGATTTCATGCATCTTGGAGTTAAATCTGTGGTTTTAGGTGTTAATTAGGTGATTTGATTGCTTGAGCAAGTTTGCATACTGTTGTAGGACTTGCGTGAATGTTCGGAGTGGAGCCCCGAGGGCTCAGGTGAGATTCGGGCATGGTTGGAGGTAAGAAAACACAACAGTTTTGCTGGTATTTTTGCTGCTGCTGTAGGTTTCGCAATTGCGAAATGGCCATCGCAATTGCGAGAAATTCTTCGCATTTGCGAAGTTGGCCGGGCTGGGCAGTGTTCGCATTTGCGAGGCATTTCTTCGCAATTGCGAACCCAGCATGGTCCGCATTTGCGACCCATGCATCGCATTTGCGATCGAGGCAGGCTGGGGCTCAGTTCGCATTGCGAACCTTTTGTCGCAATTGCGACCTCGCATTTGCGAGCCTGGTGTCGCAATTGCAACATCAGAGGCTGGCCAGGGCTTTTAAAAAACGGGACCTTGAGCATTTGTTTCATTTCTACACAACACTTGGGCGATTTGAGAGCTTCCAAAGAGGGGATTTCAACATATCATTTTGAGGTTAGATATTTCCATTCATGCTTAGTTAAATACATGTATATTGGGTAGATTAAACACCAAAGATTTGGTAAAATCAAAAGGGGTTAGAGCTAGACCTAGGGTTTTAATAAAACTAAGATTTAACCACGAAATTTGTTATGAAATGAACTAGAAATCATATATTATTGATCCTTAGGTAGTAGAGAACGACTTCCTTCGAAAAATTTCGGAATCCGGGCACGTGGGCCCGGGGTTGGAATTTAGGAAACTCATGTAAATGGTTGGGAAATGGCTTGAATAGCTAGAGTTCGATCTTGTGGGCTTATGTTAATTAGTTCTTACTTCATTTAACTAGTTTGAGATCGTTCGGCTCCGAATTTGAGGGCTTGGGCTTGTTCTTGATATTGAAGTGCGCTTTGGAGCGAGGTGAGTCTCCTTTCTAACCTTGTGAGAGGGAAATGTCCCCATAGGTGAATTAATTGGATATTTGCTCCTATTTGTGGGGGCTACGTACGCACGAGGTGACGAGAGTCCGTGCGTAGCTACTATTATGCTATTGTCCGGGTAGTCTAGGACCCAAAAGCATGCTATACTTTGAATATTTGTAATCTTATGAATAGTTGAAATGCTTAAACCACCTCAAAATAGTAAATGAATTCCTAACAAGATGTAAACTTCATTTTCTTAAATTGTTAAAAGAGAATTAACTTTTCATTGAATAATTGCCCCATGTTGGCTCCTCGATTGAGTGTCTCTATGTGTTTATTTTGGAACTGGCTGAACGCCTCGGCAGATTAAATAGATGCATCTATAGGCGCGCCGTCGACCCTCGACAAGTGCACGGTTTATTTCTGTTGGATCGGGCCGTCGCCTCGGCATGATGTGCGCATGCTTGTATTGCTGCTGAGCTTAATTACGTTATTATTGCCTCTTCATGGCTTGAAGTTATTTGGATAATTACGAAAAGAAATCTTGGAAATTTTCTATAAAAGAATTAATTGTTTACTTGTTTCCTTCTATTTGGACTAAAATCATGTTTGTAGAAATCCATAATTTAATGTATCACTGACCTCACTATTGGACCATTAGTAAGTGTCGAAGTCGACCACCTCGTCTCTACTTCTTCGAGGTTAGGCGGGATACTCATTGTGTACACGTTGTTTTCGTACTCATACTACACTTCTGTGCATTTTTGTTGCACAGGTATATATAACTCTTGTGGCCTACTAGGCGTAGCAGCACAAATGATTTGGGGGCTAGGTGAGTTGCATTATTCGAGGCGGCCCGCAGCTAGTATAGCCCTTTTCAGTACATTGTATTTATTTTCTATCCACTGTATTCCGGACGGATGTTGTATTTTATTTCCTTATCAGTAGATGCTCATGCACTTATGACTCCGGGTTCTGGGATGGTTGTAGGATTGTTAAATATCTACTTGGTTAAAGACATTATTCTTATTTCAATGAATTCCATTACTTGTTGTCTAAATGTATAAAAGGAACGATTCCCTTAAGTTTAAAACAAGAAGTTTCTAGTTATTGGTTGTTGGCTTGCCTGACAATGGTGTCCGGCGCCATCACGACCCTTAGTGGATTTTGGGTCGTGACATATACAATTATAGTGAAGAGGTCATCTAGCCGAGGAGTCTACTTGGGAAACCGAGCGGGAGATGTGGAACAACTATCTACACCTATTTGAGACTCCAGGTATGATTTTAGACCAGTTCAAGGATGAACATTTGTTTAAGAGAGGGAGAACGTTATGATCTGGCCGGTTGTTTCGAGTATGTGGCCCCGTTCCCCTATTTATTGCTTATTCTATGTTCAATTGTAGTTATGTGACTTTCCGGGGCGGTTGGTTTGGTTCCCGGGATGCTTTGGACTGAATTGGGACATTTAGTCCCAAGATTGTAAGCCAAAATTGAATGAGTTGACCGGATGTTGACTTATCAGTAAACGACTCCGGAATGGAGTTTTGAGGGCTCCCATAGCTTCATATGGTGATTTTTGACTTTGGAGTATGTTCGGATTTTTATTTGTAAGTCCGTAGGTCGTTTTGGCTTGAAATGGCGATAGTTGGAACGTTGAAGGTTTGGAAAGTTGAGAAGTTGTCGAGAGTTGACTTTGTTGTTACCGAGCTCGGATTTTGGTTCTGGAAGTTGTAGTACTTCTGTTGTGTTATTTGTGACTTGTGTGCAAAATTTGAGTTCAGTGGCAGTTGGACTGGTGTGTTTCGGTATTGGTTTTAGAAGTTGGAAGTTCAATAGTTCATTAGGCTTGAATGGAGTACGATTTGTGTTTTCGATGTTGTTTGATGTTATTTGAGGCTTCAACCAAATTCGTATGATGTTTTAGGATGTGTTGGTATGTTTGGATGGGGTCCCGAGGGCCTCGGGTAAGATTTGGATTGATTCGGATTGAGTTTGGCCTTATGGAGTTGATGATTTTTCTGGTATCTGGTTTCCTTTTTCGCGATCGAGGAAAGAGGAACGCAATCGCGTAGGGTTAAGCTTGGTAGGTGGGGAATATGCTCAGTGTGTTCGTGAGATTTTGTCTGCGATAGCAGACCTTTGGGAAGTTGTGGTAAGCGAACACGTGAGAGGTGCCGCGTTCGCGATGAAGGAAGAGGAGGCTTGGGAGTCAAACGCATTGTTCTAAACAATCATGTGAATCTGGCAGTGATCCTGTATCTTTGGGAAGTCAGTCACCGCGTTCATGACCCTGGGAGTGTGATCGCGTATGAGGTTTTTGGCTTCTGAAGATTTTGTTCTTCGCGATCGAGTGGGAAATGCCGCGATCACATAGTGCAACCACTAGGCAAACTATTTAAAATCCCAAATCGTGGGTTAGAGTAAAATTTCATATTTGGACTTGGGGAGCTCTCTTAGGGATTATTGTTTAGAGGGATTTCACAACAAATCAAGAGGTATGTTATTTTTTATCACTTTTGTCCAATAATATTGAATACCCATTGATTTTTACACCTAGATTGTGTGTTTTTGTCACGCCCCAACCTCGGGGAGCGCGACCGGCGCTCAACCGAGTGGACCCGGTCGAGCAAGCCTGTTACACACTTCCTACCCAACTCGCTTATGATCAAGAGAAGACGCGTTACCATTAGTTAAACAGTGGAAAGATCACATATATAAACATTACTAGTTCATTTCATTTCATTTTGCTACATCATTTTAAGTTCCCAAAATACATACGCTTTATTATTTAGTGGAACAAAAGTCCAAAACACAACATAATCCGTCTGACCTTTCCAGCGCCCATACACAAACCACATAACGTCTACGGAGCCTCTAAAGATACAGTAGATAGTTATGATAATGCCGGCGATAAGGCCCCGGCTATACCTCAAGACGTGGTAAAATATGAACAAGAGATACAATACATGACCCTGGGATGAAATGGGGTTCACCAAGACTGCTGAGAAGAGGATGCACCACTAGCTGCGATCAACACTGTCTGCTGTGGAACCACCTACATCCATTTAAAGATGTAGCTTCCTGTCACGCCCCAACCTAGGGTGGGACCCGGTGCCCCACTGGCCCGAGCGAACCGCTTTGCAACTTTTTTTTTCTTTGTAACTATCATGGGCCAACATGGACACAACTCGTAATGTATAACTACAGGTGGGCAATATTCTATCACTGAACCATTTTTCTTAAAACATGAATACATATGGGCTGTCAAGGCCTCTGACATACTGTACAAAATGAACCTCTGTCTACAAAGCCTCTAAGATTATTTGACATCATATGGGACTGGGTACCGGCCTACCCATAAATTTATAGCAAAACTCTGACACGATAACTTATAGACTCGGCTGCACTCCAAATGATGTGGAGTCTTACCGATCCTTCGCTGAATGCTAATCTCGTCTACTATGAGGGCTCGTCAAATTGATTATCTATACCTGCAGGCATGAATGCAGCGTCCCCAATAAAAGAACGTCACTACGAATAATGTACTAAGTATGTAAGGCTTGTAAATCAGTATATAACGGACATGGAAGAAATATGGAGAAAAGGACTCAACCTGTAAGTCTGGATAGCTCTGTAAATCATGAAATATTTATAATGTCATGCATATGCATATAAATGTCATGTAATTCATAGGTCTGTACGTACATAAACATCATCAAGCCTCTGAGGGCGTCCCATCATATCATCTCGGCCACTGTGGGCAAATCATCAACGTATACCAGCTGATCAGGTGGTGGTGCATATATAACGCCATAACCTTTCCCATATCCCATATACATATATATAGATATATATACGCGTATATAACGCCATCTGGTCATGGGTCAATGTGCATGTAATAAAACATGAGATGCATATGAAACACGTTAATAAAATCTCTCGGTACATCATAAGACCACTATACCTCTGATTAATATCATGAAATAAATTTTATCAACTTACGTATATTTGAGACCCATGAACAGACGATAGAATAATAAGACATGGGAATTCAAGAACATAGACATCTCTAATACTTCTATGAATAAATTTATTTATGAAATTTGTGCATTTGCTTGTTTCATTCATGTCGTATAGATCATGCCAAAAATAAAGAAGGGATAGCTCTAACATACCTGGAGTAGGGAAAAATCGGTCCGCCCTAAATTATAGCACTCAATTTTAACACAATGGTGCAGAAATCTCAGCATCTGGAGTCTCAGGCTCTCAGCTTATTAGCGTACATCCATATTAGAGTGACCCTTTTATTCCAATTATTATATTAGAGATATCGTCATAGAAATTTAAAGATGACACTTACTATAAAGTGACTCAGTCAAAAAAAAGGTAGGTTGCCACCACTTGTATCACTTCCTATAAATTCAAAGTAATTACACCAAAACATTGCACGGCTACGAATAGCACACACTTGTTAATTTCAACTCAAAAAATGATAACCTTGATTTCCAAAAGCAACAGTGCCATCACAAAATATGGGATAGATGTGGTAGTACAGTTAATTTCCTACCGAGCAGCACCTTCCTCTCATCTTTTCTTCTTTTCTTTTGTAACATCTCCCACAAATAATATACCAATGGAGGGAGCAAGAAACAATGATAGGTTTCCGTAGAAAATGGAGGGTGCAAGAAACAAAGATAGGACATGTGGCCACACAAGCACACCTAATGCCATATTATCTAGACATACGTGATTTTTAAGTTTTAACCATCATGCACAGATAGCATAGACCCATATTCTGATTTCATTGTCTTCTCAAAGATTTATCGTGTCTATGGGACAAATGAAAAGTGGAATTTAGAGTAAAATAAACCTATCATTCCCAGCACACCAATAATTACATACTTAATAGTCATCAAACTTCACATACGTGGCAAGGCTACAGTTCTTATAAGAGAAAGACAATGACTAAGCATGGGAAGTAAATATACTTAGAAAGAAAGAGTAAAATAAAGTCTAAGAGTTTAAATTTTTGATGTGTTAGGTTGCCACCCAATGTAATGATTTTTAAAGAGTCATACATATGATTTAAGGGGTGTTGCCACGTGGGGTGGGAAAATTTAATCTTTATTCAACGTATTAGTTAATTAGATAATATCCCGCTACCCGGTAATTAATTAATTACTCGCACAATTAAGAATTATCTCAAATTACTTAAAATTCTACTTATTTTTAATACACTTTATATAACTTACTATCATGGTCATGTGGTACCATAAAAAATCAAGACATACACTATTATTTCATTAAAATATCCATGTAAATGCATATATTTTCTCAACTTATAATTTTCCTAATCTCATATAAAGAGTAAAATTTTGGTACGCTTAATTCTTAAAATGGTAAAAAGTAACCTTCTTTTCTTGTGAGAAAATAATTTATATCTTTACAATAAAAAAAATCTCATAAACTTTCTCATATTATGAGTATAATTTACCACATCCAAAAATAATAATAATAGTAACTATCCAAAATTATACTCATAAAACTTAAATCTCTGTTATGTCGTGGTCTTCTACTTCTCACCAATTAAAGTGAAAAACAAGCCACTGCACAACCTCTGCCTTTAATTTTTCTTAGGTGAATAAATGAACGAATAATATTCGAGCCAGATAACTTCGTAGTTTGAATATTAAGTCATTTTGTGCAAAGAGTTAATCTAAAGTTGCGACTTTTTATGAATAGCATTTAGAATTCTTTTGAGTTTTTGTGCTCTCATTGAAGTATACCAGACATGTTAAGATGTCCCAAAAGGACAGGTGTGTAAATAACTTGGAATGAAGGGAGTACGATCATTAATTTATGAACCTAGAATTTATTGATAGATTGTAATGACCTTGTAATGCTTTCTATCAATACCAATTTCATTTAATTTATTAATATAGTCGCAAATCCTCTATAACCTCATGGATTGTTTTAGTCCCTTCAAGTTTATATGGATTACTACGACTCATCATCCTACTATTAAAGTACGGAAAGTAACACTCCCCCGAAAAAAGGGACGTTAGTACTGTCGAATAGTACTAGTATATAAAGCTAAAACACCAACTCAATAGAATGAAAAATAATACAAGGGGAAAAACAGTCATGAGTTCAATAAAAGCTTCAAATAATGCTAAAGCATCAGGTAAGGGTCACATAAGTTCTTAATCAATTTCCATCTTATTAGGTTGGGTAATCTTTAGTGCCATGTGTCATGATCCACAATACCATCGTGTTCTTACACGGAGTCCGATCTCGATCCGATCGGCTAGGTTATCTCATTTGAGACATCAATCATATCCACAATTTTAATCATCCTTTCAGCACATTTACCACCATGTGTGCGGCATGGCGTCCGATCACGGCCCAATTGGCTAGGCCATCTCACATGAGACATCATCCTTCCAATCAATCATCTCACTTCACATTTCTTTCCCATCTTTCAATACATTGGCACAAGTGACCTCTTTTATTAAGTCGTTCTTGGTATTTGGCCGTGTTTTACAATTCAAGTTTCCCTTTTTACACATTCAACATTATTCTCATATCAATGGCAACAAGGTCTTTCATTCCAGACTTGATTATACACGGGAGCAATTTAGATTCTAGAGCACATAAAGGCTTTTCCACAATTTGACATAGTAATCTTTTTTCGAATTTGAATTGAAGTCTAAGAATTTGTAGCACATATTCCATATCTATAACACATTACCAAATAATAAGATAACATGATGAAAGCATAGGAACACATATTGCACATATATCCTGCCACGCAAACACTTTTGGAATAGCAAGTTCTATACGATCAATTTGGGACTTACATCGACTTCATGAACACCAAGAGGGGGTTCAACTCTAAGAAGAGGGGGTTTTAGCCATACATACCTCGATTGAGCCTCTTAAAACTTTAAGATGATCCGAAATTTAGCAACTTCAATCTATTTAATAATATAGCAAAATTGAACCCAAAACTAGGAATACGGTCGTTATTGTAGCTCACTTGAGCATTCTATCAAACACTTTGTGTGTATTAAGATTTCATGGCCCTTTTTATGAAATACTATACCAACCCACACCTTGTTCTTTTCCATCTGCTACTCACAACCTTCCCACATACCTTAAGAATACATGCATGCAAGGTAAGCACACCCATCCCCATGAATTACCTTTATTAATGGCCCATTCTAGTTACATTTTGAAATTAAGAGTTTGAGTAATAGAATCTTACCTCTTAGGAAGAAGACCTAGGTGCCTTTCTTGATAATCTTCAAGGTGTTAAGCTAGAATTGAAGAGTAAATTTGATGAAGATCACCTTATCTCTCTACCACTCTCTTTCTCTCTCTCTCTAAAGATATCAAAAACTAGCTAAAAATGGCCCTTTCATCTGTTTTAACGAAGTTGGGTCGGGTTTTAAACCCCAAAAATTAAGCTCTGGAACAGGTTCTGCTGTCGCATATGCAACCGCATAATGATTATGTGATCCGCGGAAAGTGGCCCTAGGAACTAGGCTAGTCTACCTCGCTCTGCGGCCGTTATGCGGCCTAGAGACCTGTTCTAGCCGCCGCATAATGTGCCGCAGAACCTCCCTCCGCAAAAGTCCAAGGACGATTATGCGACCAAAATACGGCCTATGATGCGCTCGCATAATTGGCTGCGGAACTGACCTCAAAATTGGCCAAAAAGACTGCTTCACTCTGCAGCCATTCTGCGGCCCGCAGAGTGATTATGCGGCCTCATAATGGGCCGCCGAAATGCCTACTTCTGCAAAAATATTTTATTCAACTCCCTAGCGTACTGTTCAAGCCAAAAGGTCCGAACCTATGCCTACATCGGCATTACAGAATGCGAGTTGTTAGGAAAAGTTTTACGGGGCCTTACATTTTTTAAGGTGGAATTTTGGGGATTTTGGACTAAGGATTGGAGGGTAAGATTTGGGAGTTTGATGGCCGATTTATGGTAAGAATTGGATGATTGTGGTATGGTTAGACTCGTTATTGAATGAGTGTTTGGATTGTGAATTTTGTTGGGTTCCGATGCGTGGGTTGAGGGTTGACTTTTTGAATTCGATTAAAGAACTCAGCTTTATCGTATGGGATCAATTCCTATAGCTTATTTTGATTATATTAAGTTTTTTGTGACTAGATTCGAGTCATTCGGAGGCCGATCTGCGAGGCAAGGATTTGTTGGAGCATTAAGCTACGCGCTTTGAGGTAAGTAATACTTCTAAACTTGGTACTGAGGGTATGAATCCCCGAAATACGTGTTATGTGGTTGGTGTTGAGGTGACACACATGCTAGGTGACGGGTGTGTGGGTGTGCACCGTGGTAATTGTGACTCGGTTGATTCTGTTGTACTGTGTAGTTATCTAATCTTATTTTTATCCATGAAATTCCTACGTGTTAGAGTAATTGAGTTGTGATCCATGCTAGAAATCATTTTTATGCTATATTCTTATTATGTTGGGACCCGCTGAGGTCATTTCTACTGTTGAGTTATTTGCTTAAATTGCAATTATGTATTCACTCATACATAATTGGGATGACTGATATGAGATATGTGAGCCTGTGAGACTGGAGAGATTGATGACCGAGTTAGTGCCTGAAAGGCGTGTTTTGAGTGATATTGTGGATCGGGCAGCACGCTGCAGCACGCCATATTGACTTTATATATATCATTATTATAAGATCGGGATGTACGCCACAATAGTCCTTATAGGCTTTATCTATTATAATGAGATCAGAGTGCACGCCGCAGCAGGCCATATTGGCTTTATATTAGCGCTTGGGTAGGATCCGCCCCTCCGGAGTCTGACGTACCAGCACTGAGCTTAGGTACCGTACAATGCTGAGTGATTGTGTGTGATGAGTGGGAGTTGTCACAGTCAGATTGAGTACTTTGAGAGCGTGAGTACCTGGGAGTATCACTCTAGTGCATTCCATTTGACATGCATATTTGACATGTAGTCATAGAGATGTAACATACCTCATGCTAGCTGTACTAGGCATATTTTATCAGTGTTGACCTTGAATTGTTGAACTCGAAAGCATGTCTACATTTCTGTACTGTGTACGAACTGATTATGGAATTTCTCTAAGTTATTACTGTCATTTCCCTATTATATCTGTTCTGTTATTATCTTGATTCAGATTGTATCTTTCTGAACTCGTCAATGCTTTCAGCCCAAGGTTTGTCCTATTACTTATTGAGTACATTGGGTCGATTGTACTCATACTATACTCTGCACTTTGTGTGTAGATCCAAGTACATATGGACACAGTGGTTACTAGATTTGGTGCAGTATCAGCTTGGAGTCTATTGAGGTAGCTGCTATGACGCCCGCATACCTCGACTCTCCTTCATTTCAGTTATTCAGTAGTGTTCTATTTTCCAGACAATTGTATTAGAGATTTAGACTATGTTGTCACTTAGTAGCTCATGTATTCAGCGACACCAAGATTTTGGGGATTGTTGTAGTTGAGTCGCAGATATTATTATTAGTTATTTATGAGATTTTCAATGTTGAACTTATTAAATCATATTTTTAACATAAAATGCGTAATTATTTTGTGATTGTCGGCTTGCCTAGTAATGTGATAGGAGCCATCACGACATGTTGAGATTTGGGTCATGACAGTTCACGTCCGTGTAGGCTTGGCTGAGTGGGTATCGCGTTCGCGAAGTGGAGCAGTAACTGGAGGATATTTTTGGCCTTTGTGATCGCGAAGGGTATGTCACAATCATGATTCATATCGCTAGGCAGACTATTTTAAGTTGTAGTTAAGCGAGTTTACCCCTTCTTTCATATTTTGAACCCTAGACTTTGAGAGGTGGAAAGTTTGTAGAGAAAATTCACTACTATTGTGGAGGTAAGAAATTTTCACTTGAATTTGGCTTATAATCTTGATTCACCATTGAATTATTCACCTAAAACTTAGAATTTCAAAGTGAAATTGGGCTTTTTGTCTACAACTTACGAGAGTGATTTTTGGGTATTTGAGGGTCGGTTTGGAATTTGTTTTGGAGTCTAGTAACATATTTAGACTCCTGGGGTTATGGATAGTCGGGATCTACCCCTTGACTCGAGTTTTGACCATGTGGGCTCGGGTTGACTTTTGTTGACTTTTGGGGATTTCATTAAACATTAAAACTTTATTTTTGGTATGATCACTATGTCTTTGTTTGCGTTAGTGAGTTGTTTTTTACTAGATTCGAGTCATTTAATGGTCGATTTGACAGGAACGTCTATTTTGGAAGGTTGAAGCTATTACTGGGGGTAGGTAAGTCTGTTGTATATCTTTGTAAGAGAAAATTCACCCCATAGGTGATCTATTTCCTACTTGTTGCTCGATTTAGGAGCCACGTGTATGTACGGCGACGAGCGTATACGTAGCTAGGTTTTGGCCATATTCCGTGTTGTTGACTTGAATTGCGCTTTGTTTGGATTATGTGTATTCGTTATCCATGTTTGAATTCATTCCATGACTACGTGATTGTATACGGTGAAATCAGAGGAGCCGATTTCATGGCCATTACGATGCTCCATAGATACGGCTCCTAAGGCTCGAGGCAAGGCTCGAGATGTAACCTCGAAGGATTTCCAAACGCTCGACTCTGGAGCAGCACAGATCGATAGCTATGATGGAGAGATGGGAAGTTCCCTAGGCACTTGATTAAAGCTGACCAAGCCTATTAGGCTAGTACAAGCCCGTACAGTGGCATTAAATAGCTGTACCAGCCTTATATCTTTGTAATAAATGCATTTGTATTACGTGGGGATTCTCCCTCATATATAAAGGGGAACCTTGTCATTTTATAAGGGGCATGGAATATACAACACATAATATTGAACACAAGAACATTCTCTGCTCTCTAACTTAAATACAATCTCCCTTGATTCTATTTATTGCTTACATTTATTGTGTTCTATTCATTGTTCTTCATTTATTGCTCATTATTGATCATAAAGAGCCCTCATCAAAGCTCCCAAAGTTGTTAGTCCTTTGCCGACTGTTCATAGTTTAGTATCTAGCTCGATCTCGAGGCCCCGTATAACCAGGCTCGAGGCCCCGATTCTCAGCTACTCGGTTTACTCAAACATACGGTTTTTTGAGTTCTTATCTTATTTTCTAATCTCTTACTTAGCATCTATCGCTTAACAACTAGCATTAAAATAAATCACATATTTTTAGAACCACAAAATCAAATCTAATTGTTATTACCATTTTCAAGGTAAACAGTTTGGCGCCCACCGTGGGGCCAAAAATAATAGTGATTGTTTTCTTGCTGGTTTACTACATAACGCAAGTTATCTTTCACGCTTTTTCTTGTCCAAATCATCTTTGATTTCAGGTCAAAATGTCAAACTCAGTGAATGCACAGGAGAACAACGGTCCTGAGGACCATGGAGAGAATGGTGTAGCTGTTCCAGGTATTGGTATACCACCGCAAAACCCTGAGGATGCACCAGAACCAATTCCCGTGGACACAACACGTCGGCATAAGCTCCCATACCGACATGAGTACACACCAAGAGAACCAACAAGAAGCTCAGAAAGCCCCAACTCGGGGACAGAGAGAGGTTAGCCTTCACATCATTTTTGAGATGTTGCAGGCACAGCAGCTGGCAATTGCTCAGCTACAAAGCCACCAAAAAACACTAAGCACAGCAGCACCAGAGACGGCTCCTCGAGCCGAACAGATACCAGAAAGATCAAGCAACAATGGGTCAGCAGCCGATCCTGCTATCATAAAGATGCTCGAGGACCTAACGAAGAGGATTGAATCAGGTGAGAAGAAGATAGAGGCTAATGATAAAAAGGTGGAGACCTAAAATTCTAGGGTCGATCAAATCCCAAGCGCACCCTCGATCCTGAAAGGTGTGGATTTGAAGAAGTTCAGAATGCCAGACCTTCCAAAATACAATGGAACCTCGGACCCCAACGAGCACGTCACTGCTTACACTTGTGCAGTGAAGGGCAACGACCTGAAGGACGACGAGATTGAGTCCGTCCTACTAAAGAAGTTCGGAGAAACACTTTCGAAGGGGGCCATGATGTGGTACCACAACCTCTCCCCGAATTCAATGGACTCATTTGCCATGATGGCAGATTCTTTCATAAAGGCACATGCCGGTGCCATCAAGGTGGCTACAAGGAAATCTGACGTCTTCAAAATAAAACAAAGAGAAAACGAGATGTTGCGGGAGTTTGTGTCTCGCTTTCAAATGGAGCAAATGGAATTACCACCAGTCTCTAACGAATGGGCCGTACAGGCCTTCACTCAAGGTTTGAACGAGCAAAGCTCGGTAGCTTCGAAGCAGCTGAAGCAGAACTTGGTTGAATATCCCGCCGTGACCTGGTCGGATGTCCACAACCGATACAAATTGAAGATCAGGGTCGAGGACGACCAACTAGGAGCCCCCTCGGGCTCAGTATATCCTAGCAGCCTTCTAGCAAAGGAGCCAAAGCTAAACAAGGAAAGGTACCAACCATACACCGAGGACAGAAGAAACGCTCCAAGACGTAACATACCCCAAAATAACGAAAGGATAGATCGAGGGAAGAATCCTCGGGGACTCGTAAGCAGAGCCAGATTCGACAGACACACGGGACCGATGGAGGCACCCCGATTGTCCGAGTACAACTTCAACATTGACATTTCAGATATCGTCTCTGCCATCGGTAAAATCAGAGAAACCAGGTGGCCAAAACCCGTACAATTAGATCCGTCACAAAGGAAGCCCAACCTAGTGTCCGAGTTTCACGGCACGCACAGTCATAGGACCGAAGACTGCAGACAGCTCCGAGAGGAAGTAGCTAGACTACTCAGCAAAGGGCACCTCCGAGAGTTCCTGAGCGACCGAGCCAAAAATCGATTTCGGGAAAGAGAGGTAAACAGAAGAACCACAACATATCATCCACATGATTGTTGGAGGAGTCGACATCCCATAGGAACCCACCATCAAACGAACAAAAATATCCATCACCAGGGAAAAGCGAACTCGGGGTTACATACCCGAGGACACTCTCACATTCAGCGACGAGGACATCGAGACCCTATCTCAACCTCATAACGATGCACTGGTAATCTATTTTCTTGTAAATACATTTCAAGTTAATCGTGTACTTGTGGATCGAGGTATCTCGGCCAACATCATCAGGTCGAGGGTGGTGGAGCAGCTTGGACTGCTCGACCAGATCGTGCTCGCCCCTCGGGTCCTCAACGGATTCAACATGGCGAGCGAGACAACGAAAGGAGAAATCACCCTCCCGGTCAACGTGGCCGACATAATCCAAAATGTAAAGTTCCATGTCATCGAAGGAGACATGAGGTACAACGCCTTGCTCCGAAGTCCATGGATACACTGAATGAGAGCAGTATCATCCACCCTCCATCAAATGATGCAATTTCCGACAAAGGACGGAATAAAAATCGTCTACAGAGAACAACATGCTGCGAGAGAGATGTTCGTGGTGCACGATGTGGCACCGACATCAATACCTCCAGCATCGAAGGAGCCAAAAGATAAACATATAGTGAAGAAGCAATAGCGAGATATATTCTTGGCTACACCCAACTAAATGAGTAAAGGACCGTATCGCGTCCTCGGAGCAAACGACTGGAGCATATCGAGGTTCGAAGTGCCATCAGCACTAAGGTATAATCATTTCCCTTTTTCATTTACACTATACACTAACCTGTGCGCAGGTATCCGATTGGAACAGTCGAAGCAATCTCCAGCTTGAATACCTTAGGTTTCGAAGCATGTGTTGCACTTTTCCTTCGATCGAGTTTTATCCCGAGAAGGGTTTTACCGGCAAGGTTTTTAACGAGGCAACATCCATATGCTACCTAAGGAAAATGCAACAAGTATTCAAGGTTTCTCTTCAATCAACCTCGAATGCTGGAGGGCTTCTCCCCGGAGGTCATCTCCTCGGAAAAGTCATGATGTGCCAAAAGGGTTTCAATACAAAAATGATGTATCGGGCCAAACGGTCGAACGAACTGTGTCCATATAGAATAATCGAGCCCTTGACAATGAAGACGTGTATACTTGTGCCAAGTAATCAATAAATATTTGTCCCATCAAAACGCTTTGCGCTTCAAAGAAATCTGCTATTTTTTCAAAAAACGGCTCCAGAGCCAGAAAATTCCCGAACACTCGGGAACTAACGTCAAAAACTCAAAGTCACATGACCACCGGGCCAAAAACCTTGAACTAGTAAGCCCTCAATGAGGCAAATCCAAGTTTACACAAAACGGTTCCAGAGCCAAGAAACTCTCAATATCTCGGGGACTGTTGCCGACTGCCACCCCATCACGAAAACCCGAGGCTATAAGGTCCCATGCGGGCAACCTCAAGCTCACAAGACCTTTATAAGGCGTGAATTATACTTGTACCAAGTAACTAAATTTGTAAGGCCTTAAGCAAGGCATGAACCATACTTGTACCAAGTAGCTTATCTATAAGACCTCAAGTAAGGCACGATAAAATTTGTAAGACCTTACAAAATCCATAACCCCGATCTTAAAGTTAAGGCTATATATATCCAAACTTATAAGACCCCTAAAAAGGCATACCCTCGATATAGACGCCGAAGCTACTTCACTCGGGGACTAAAAGGCTCCGGCCAAACGCAAATGACTCCGGTCACAAGGCTCTGGCCGAACTCACGCGACTCGGGGACTCCCAACCGTCGCTATAAAATCACAAGTCTTCAATTACTTCGAAAAAACTTCAAAAAGAACCGGATAACCAAGCTACCCTCGACTTAAACGAAAGAGCTTCGACCATATCAGCTCCAAACCATAAGCTTCGAAATCATTCAGCCATCGAGCGAAACCTCCCGAGGTGCTCATCCATCGCCACATAAATGGCTCACAATCGAGGTTCTTAACGAGCCGTCAAACAGTCGGGCGAACTTAAAACTTCAAAAGTCTTTAACGAGGGAAAAATAAAGCCTACACTAAGAGGTCTTACCGACCCAATGCGTAAGAGCCACTGTTGCCAGCTTACACTAAGAGGTCGTACCGACCCAATGCATAAGAGCCACTATCGGCAGTCTACACTAAGAGGTCATACCGACCCAACGCGTAAGAGCCTAAGGGCCAGCTTAAAATTCAAAAACTTAAGGGTCAATAAGCTTAAGTCAAAATTCGACTCGAAGACTGAGCCCGAAACAGTTAACTGAATACGCCTAAGGGCAAAGGCATAAGAGCCACTATCGCCAGCTTAAAATTAAAAGTCGTACCGACCCCACACGTAATAGCCTACGGGCCAGCCCAACTAGCCTCAGGGCCGAATTATAAACTAAGGGTTTCTACTCCAAAGCCAAATCGTCCGGCCAATCACCGACGAACGTACAAATTCAAAAACAAAGAAATACATGCACAAGCAGAGGAAAAGGCATGAAAGATGAAGCCGAAAGGTTTTCTTTTATACGCATACGCGAAAAAATGCAAAGGATACATTTACAAAGTTCTCTAAGAGCACTGTACGAAGAATCAAAAAGAAAAAAGCCTAGTCTATTTTCCCCTCGGGGACTGCGGCCCAATCGGCCTCTTCCTCATTATCTTCGGCATCAGAGAAAAGGAAATTGGAGTCGTATTCATCCACCTTGGCCTGCGCTACCTCTTCCGAGAGATCGAAGCCCCTAGTATGAATCTCTTCGAGGGTTTCCTATCGAGATTTGCACCGAGCATACTCTTTGCTCCTACTCTCCCGGTCGAGAGCCCCCCTCAGCTCAGCTCGAGTGTCGGTAGCATCTTTCAAATAGACGGCCACTTTCTTATCAGCCTTAGTTTGGATCGCTTCGGCTTTAGCTTGGGCATCCACAATTTCGGCCTTTACCTTCAGAAGCTCATACTCGAGCCTTGTAATCATTTCCGTTCGGACCGAGCTGTTCTTACGAGCATTTCGGAGCTGCACCTCGAGGTCAGAAACCTTGGCCAGAGCGTTCTTCTTGGCCGTAACATGGGCATCTATCTGAGCCCTTAGCTCATTACACTCATGCCTGGCCTGGCCAACCTCTCCCCAAAGACGCTCCAAATCCTCTTTCTTGCCCTGCAATTGAGGTATCGAAATATTAATCTCTAAGGATAGGAGAAGGAACATGTATCCCCTAGGAGAAAAAGTTACCTGTTTCTCAAGGTGGCTTTCGTAATTCAGGCTTCGGTTTGCTTCGTACCGAAGGTGCCTCAATTTTTTTCCACTTTCATCACAAAGAAGCCTGAGGGACTTCTCCCCATCCAGAGCTTTCCTTAACTGGGCTTCACAGTGGAGCAGCCAGGACTTGAGCTTGTCAAAAGCCTACGAAAAAGAAGCTCACTGAGAAAACCGAAAATATAAAATCAGGAGATCGACAAAGATGATCAAAGCTCACCATGGAACAGAGCCGCTGAGCCTCCTCAAAGGTTGAGCATGCACCTACTGTCCTGGTCTCACCGGCCCCAGTCGAACCAATCTCGTCGGAGACACGATCGCTCGAGACCCTACTTGACTTAGGCGGCCCCGGGTCCCGAACATCCCTCGAAGTGCCTTCGACGGGGGGCGAGGACGGCAGCTGATAACCTGTACCCCTCGAAGTACCTTCGGCAGGAAATAAAGACGGCGGCAAGAGAGGAACCACTTAGCCAAGGCTAGAAGCCTCAGACACCGCAGGATCAGCAGATGCATCTCCTTTGAGCCTTCGAGCAGGGCTTGCCTTGCTATGAGCATCCTCGTTCTTCGAAGACTCCTTCCGTTTGTTATCAGTCCTCGACCCCGAAGCAGACGATTCTTCCTCCTTCCCGAAGGGGCTCGACCTCATCTCAGAAAAATCTCCAATACCTGTGGGAACAGAGTTAGTACATACGAAAGAAAGTACCTCTCGAAGAATCCGAGCCACATACCACGTACCATGATGTTTTGCCTCCCATCTACCCTTGGCCAGATCTCTCCACTTATGCTCATGATAAGTAGAGCAAGCTGCCAGGACCAATCTGCCAGGACGGGAACCCCACGTGGCATCCACGGGATGGCTGCAAAATAAAAGAAAGAGAAAGCATCTTTACAGATTCTGCCTTCACCATGGGCAAGAACAATAAGAACATAAGTGTACCACTTATGTATGAAGTTCCATTTCTCAGGAAATGGAAGGAACTATGCAGGAATAATATCGACAGTCCGCACCCGGACGAAACGACTCATCCACCCTCGGTCCCCATCCTCTTTATTGTTGGCAACAAAGGGCCGAGTGGATCGACGATGCAGAGTAATCAAGCCTCGATGATGCAAGGGCTGGTACAGTCTAAGAAGGTGACTAAGGGTAAACTGGAGCCCAGCTTATCTACAAAATATCTTATCATTAGCACTATCCTCCAAAATGACGGGTGAACCTATGCTAGGGTAACCCGACACCTCCTAAAAAATCCGAGCCCGACTCTATCAAGGGGGCCCAACGTAAAGGGGTACGTATATACGTTCAAAAACCCCTCGACATGAGCCATGATGCTCTCTTCTGGGGAAAGTACATGCAGTATTACTTCTTCTCCCCATTCGCAGTCTTTTCTAACTGCCATAGATGCTCCTCCCTTATCGATAAAATAAACCTCGATGCATGCTCTTGATAGCCCTGAATATTGGGAGGTCTCTCTAGCACAAAATCCCTCCTCGTGATGAAGCACCTCGAGGTTAGCTCACCAGAAACTGGCGGTGTACCACCGACCGAGCGCGAAGCAGAGGCGGAAATCTTCTCTTCGTGGTGAAGGGGTTTGGACGTAGTGGCCATGGCTACGGTAAAATAAGAAAAGGGAAGGTAAAGGCTTGGGCGAAAGCTTTTGAAGTGGCAAGAGAACTAACACAAAGAAGAGCTCTATAAAAGGGATAGTTATCAAGGTAGCAGAGTCCTCAGATAAGAAATAAGTAAGTGCATATATAGAGCAAGCAGTGACTGTTCGCCTATCCTGAAGGCCAATTAATTCTGACCATGTCAGTGTCATTTTTAGGAAAGGCACCGGTGGGACCACCCTGGTCGCTTCACAACCGTGGCACATAAATGATACTGCCGCGCGGCACTAGGGAGCCATTAAGACCCGAGGATTTCTGTTGTTGCAAGCATGGATTCTAAAAGCTATCGACCTAATCTCGAGATGGTGCCCGATCTCGGAGGTCCCGACTACTCCAAGTATGCGCTCCGAAGAACCAACATCAAAATTCAACAGGCTAACTTTACATAAGCATTGAAAAATGAATTCGAGGACTTGAAGCAGAAATTTTTTTTTACATTTCCAAAAATATATTTACAAGGGGCGTCTTTACAAGACCTTTTCCCTGAGGAATTCATATACAAAAGAGAAAGGAAAAAGACACAGGTCTATTCTTTGCCGTCGCTGCTCTCCGGGTCATCTCCAGAACCCTCATCCGAAGCGGCCGAGAATGCCGATTCTTCTCCAAGTCTCGGGCTTCCTCAATCTCAGCTGAGAGATAGCGCCTTTAGCGCTTGCCTCCTCGATAGCTTGCCTCCTTTCCTTGGCTCTAGCGTGAGCAATGGCCCGAGTTAGCTTCTGCCCGGCCTTATTTGATATCTCTCAAGCTTGTTCATTTGTAGTGGCGGCATCTTTCTTATTCGAGGACGTGTCCTCTTCGGCTGCAGACTTGGCCGCCAGTAGTGCATCAACCTCCTTCTTAGCACTTTGAAAAAGGGCCCGGGTCGACGACAGTTCCATCTGCAGAAGGTCCCTCTCCGAGGTCACGACCTCATGTTGCCCCCTCAGCTTGAGGAACTCCGCATTCTTGGCGATGACCTCCTCTCGAAGTTCCTCGCAAGGGCATCCTTTTGCTCGATCTGCAAAGGTAAAGCGAGTTGGTACATATTAAGTTATAACAATAAAAGGCAAGTTCGTAAATACAGTGTTACCTGCTCAACAAGGCCAGCTTTTTCTTGGCACACTCCCTCCAACCTCGCCCGGAGCCCGCTCAACTCCTCCTCCTTTCGGGCAGAGGAGGCCTCCGACTCTTTCAACGCCAAGGTAAGCACCTCGAGCTCCTTCCCACAGCATGAAACCTCATCTTGGAGCTTATGGAAGGCACGGTCGTACATCTTCTTAGCCTGCAACAACGTAGAAAAATTAGAAAGTCGAGCACAAAGAGTTAAGACACGAATGGTATGTCGAAAAATATCACCTGCTGGTGAAGCCTCTCCGCCTCCTCGAGAGAAACGGGAGTATCGAGGTTAATATCCTTGTCGACGCCGGCGAGGAGGTCTTCAAGTACATTTTTCCCTCTGTGAGAGGCCCCCACATTGGCTATATTTGGGTCCTGGACATCCCTGAATTCCCCCGGTGAGTACGAATGGCCAAAAGAAAGGCCACCTAGGGCATTGAGTTCTCTAAGGGTCTCATCTTGTCCCCGAGAAGTTTCGGGCTGAGGTCCTCCGAAATCATCAGCAGCGGTCCATCCAACATGGTTTATACCATGTCCGGCTTGGTGCTTGGGGACCATATCAGCACCCCCTCGGGGGTCTCCTCGGCATGGGCTCGATCCATATCGACCGTTCCCGATTCGGCGACCCTCGGTCCAGCAACCTGCGGAGCATCCGTGCCCGATCTCATCCTTTATACCAAAGGACATTTGTCATCATCGTCATATTCATCCTAGGTGCTAGTCATTGCGGCCAAAGTCGATACCTTGGCATCGGCTCGAGGCCTGCGAGGTTTAGGTTTCTTTGACTCGGGAGACTCAGCAGCCGCCTCTTTCTTCCTCTTCTTGCCCTTGCCTGGCTTTGAGGTCCCTTCCTCGCCGTCGGGAGGCGGCCTCATTAACACTCCATCACCAAGGCCTGCACAAGCATAATGCACAAAGCTTACCGACATGGAAGATATGCAAAAGGGATATGGAAACATAGTAAAGGTAGCAATAAAAAGCTTATCGTGATTCTTTGTCGGCCACCGCGTTTTGGCCAAGTCGCGCCAGGAACGCTCGAGATAAGGAAACGAAGAGTTCAACTGCCTAATCCACCCCGATAGGTCCTGGACTGCATCGGGATACCAAACATCGGCTGCATAATCAAAAGGGAGATCATTTTTTGAGGAAAAGGTAAGAAGGCAATAAAACATGCTCGAGGGGGGGAGGGGGCACTTACGCTGCGTATTCCACTTCTCCGGGAATGGCATCCTTTCGGTCGGGATGATGTCTGAGGTCCTCACTCGAACAAACCGACTCATCTACCCCCGATCCTTGTCTCATCGATGCTCGAGAAGAACGGCTTCGTCGATCGAGGGTGAAGCTTGATCAAACCTCGAAAGAGACGAGGGCTGTATAGTCTAATCAAATGGTCAAGGGTAAATGTCGTACCCTCGACCTTGTTGGAAAAATAATGGATCATATAGACTATCCTCCAGAAAGATGGATAGATTTGTCCAAGCGTCACCTGATACTCACGACAGAAGTCGAGAATAACCGGATATATCACCGGGGAAGAAGGGTCTGAAGAGTTGACGGGACCCAGAGTGAATGGATATGTATATATATGAAGAAAGCCAGCCTTATGGTCTGTTATGCTTTCATTAGATCTGGGAATCTCAATCAGCACTGTCTTCTCCTATCGACAGTCTTCCTTCACTTTACCAATATTAGTCACGACGCTAATATACCGGGACACGTGCTCGATTCGGCGCAGCTTGGACGAGGGATTCTCGATAGAAAAATCGAGCACAGTGTCGAACTCAGTAGGGTACATTGTTCAACAGTTGGGGCCACTTTGGGTTTGCCCTTAGATGATCGAGATGAAGAAGCAGCACCCTCTTTTCAAGGGACTATTTTAGAGGTTCTATCCATGATAATAGAAAGGTTTTCTGAGAAAAGAAGTGAGGAACCAAGAGCAGAAGAGAGAAGAATGTAAAAGAGGGTGAACGTAGATCTAAAAATTTTGAAGATATTATAAAAGTGTGAACCATTAAACGGTTGGGGTATTTATAGAAGCCATATGGGTAGCGGAAAGGCCGAACCAATAGCGGTTCGTGGGTTTCTTGATAGTTGTTTTGACAACGATCCTTACGCGGCTTTTGAGTCATGGCATTTAATGCTCTGGTAGACTGACGTCATGGCAATAGTATCAAAGAAGCAAGAGTTCGAAATCGTTTCCTATCATTTTTACTCTAGGAAACATGGGGACTATCTGTATACGGTGAAATCAGAGGAGCCGATTTCATGGCCATTACGATGCTCCATATGCCTCCTAAGGCTCGAGGCAAGGCTAGAGATGTAACCTCGAAAGATTTCCAAACGCTCGACTCTGGAGCAGCGCAAATCGATAGCTATGATGGAGAGATGGGAAGTTCCCTAGACACTTGATTAAAGCTGACCAAGCCTATTAGGCTAGTACAAGCCCGTACAGTGGCATTAAATAGTTGTACCAACCTTATATCTTTGTAATAAATGCATCTGTATTATGTGGGGATTCCCCCTCATATATAAAGGGGGCCCTTGGCGTTTTGTAAGGGGCATGGAATATACAACACATAATATTAAATACAAGAACATTCTCTGCTCTCTAACTTAAATACATTCTCCCTTGATTCTATTTATTGCTTACATTTATTGTGTTCTATTCATTGTTCTTCATTTATTGCTCATTATTGATCATAAAGAGCCCTCATCAAATCTCCCAAAGCTGTTAGTCCTTTGCCGGCTGTTCATAGTTTAGTTTCGAGCTCGACCTCGAGGTCCCGTATAACCAGGCTCGAGGCCCCGATTCTCAGCCACTCGGTTTACTCAAACATATGGTTTTTTGAGTTCTTATCTTATTTTCTAATCTCTTACTTATTATCTATTGCTTAACGACTAGCATTAAAATAAATTATATATTTTTAGAACCACAAAGTCAAATCTAATTGTTATTACCATTTTCAAGGTAAACAGTAATAATTTGTAAATATGATTTAGGATCATGTTTAAGGTTATGACTTGTTGATTTGGGTATAAAGGGTTGCTTTTCCATGTTGAGCTCTATAATTTAACCCTTAGTCATACACTTGTCTTATTTGCTCCTTGATTTGGTGGTTATATGGATCAATTCACTCTTCTTAAATAATATGATTAGACTGTGCACGCTTAAATAGTTTATTGAGCCATTGCGACAAATTGATTTATATGATTATCCATAGCCATCTTCTAGACATATGCGCTTTTATCCGCATTCTTGTTGTTATTATCCGGTGCTTCGTTAATTGTTACATCCCGTGAGTTTAACAACATTGACACCGTTATATACATTTGATGTGGTATTTTGAGTGGAACATTTTTGTAAAATTTTGAAAAATATGATTTGATATAGTTATTAATATTATTACTTCTGAATTTGCTTTAAATTATACAAATAATATAAGAAAGTTTATGAGATTTTCTTTATTGTAAAGATAAAAATTATTTTCTCACAAGAAAAGAAGGTTATCTTTTTACCATTTTAAGAATTAAGCGCACGAGAATTTGTACTCTTTATATGAGATTAGAAAAATTAGAAGTTGAGAAAATATATGTGTTTTTACATGGATGTTTTAATGAAATAATAGTGTATGTACTGATTTTATATGGTACCACATGACCATGATGTACAAAGTGTGTGTTTACCTTGAAAATGGTAATAACAATTAGATTTGATTTTGTGGTTCTAAAAATATGTGATCTATTTTTATGCTAATTGTTAGGCAATAGATGTTAAGTGACAAGGTTAGAAAATAAGATAAGATCTTGTAGATAGCTTGGAAACCAAACCAAACAGTTGAAAATTGGGGCCTCGAGCTAGCGCGTGCAGGGCCTCGAGGTCGAGTCAGATGCCCGATTGTGGGCGGTCGATAGAGAATTAACAGTTATGAGAGCTGCGAATGCGGCTCTTTATGACCAATAATGAGCAATAAATGAAGAACAATAAATAGAACACTATGAATACAAGCAATAAATGTATGTAGTGAAATCAAGAGAATATGTTAAGTTAGAGAGCAGAGAGAATGTTCTTGTATCAGATGCCCTTACAAAATGACGAGGATCCCCTTTATATATGAGGGGAATCCCAACATAGTACAAATGCATTTATTACAAAGATATGGGGATGGTACAACCATTTAATGCCATGATACGGGTCTAAACTAGCCCACTAGACTTTGTCAGCTCTAATCATGCGCCTTGGGAACCTCACATTGATCCACCGTAGCCGCTGATTTTACATTGCCTCAAGGTCGATGGTTACTTACACTGCCTCGAGGTCGATCACCGAGGACACGCGGGGTCGAAACCTCGAGCTGTGCTTTAAGCCTTCTGGGGGCGGTCTTTACGAGGCGCCTTAATGATCATAAAATCGGACCACTAATTTTTACCCTATACAGATAGTCCCCGCGTTTCTTAGAGTGAAACGATAATAAATGACTTTGATATCTATCTCATCGAACTTCCCGTGATGATGTCATACTTATGATGTAAGCCTTTATGACATTAGCCACTGTGATAACTGAGGCGTCCCGTCGGTTCAACTTTCTACACTCATTCAATGTACCGCCGGTTTATATTCTCCAAAGAGATAATATTGCCGCTGGTCCGTTTCCCAAAATGCATTAATTGCACATGTCGGTATGTTTTTCAAAGACGTTGATGGCGCCGTCGATTACGCTGCCACCCTTTCCATAAATAGAAGCTTTCTTGAACCAAAACCTCATTCAAACATTCTTCCACAGCCTTTTATCCTTTTCTTCTCTTCATCCTCATCCAACGCTATTTCCCATGTTTGAGGCCCGTGGCCATGAGGTCACGCGGCAGTGTTCTCATCTGTTATGCCATGGACCTTCCCTAGAGCTTTCCCTTACTGAGTGGGATTGCACTGGTCTGTTGTTGTTGTTGTTGTTGGCCCAAAATAATGAGAGAGAAATCTCAAATTATCTTCGCATTAAAGGATATGCGGACTATGAACTTCTACTCATCTCTCTTAACTACCCGGTGCGGCGCTTCACTCCTTTTGCTTTCCGTGGAGTGAGGTAGTGCTATATACTAACTGTTGCATCCCGCACCGGTGCAACGTCTCAAGAAGTGGCTTCACAATAGTGGCGCCGGCGAGACCCATACTCGCCAAATTTTTCACCCAGCCACTTCTTCATCTTTTTCTGCTTCTTCTTCATCGTTTTCTGTTTCTTCCTCATTCTTGAAGACGCCATTCTGAAGGTCGAGTTGGGGCCCCTAAGAAATGATTCTCGAAGGCATTTCTCCCGAGGATGTACCCCCGAGAGCATTAGACTTTTAGCTATTACTTTTGCTTCTTTGATTCTGTGTAAGGACCCTTCGTGGGCTTTTGTAATCATGTGTAAGGTCCCTTCATGGGCTTTTTGTAATCATTGTTTATTAATGCAAAGAAGTTTCTTCAATTTGTCTCTGATTTATGCTGGATTTTCCTTTATTTGCATTTGTGAAGAATCTGAGTGCATAACTCTACTGATCGGTTAGAATACCGGGCCTGGGTGTAGGCATTTCCCTGGCTCCTGATTGGTTAATACGATATCCTGTGGAGCCCTTTGTCATTCCTCGGACTGACAAAGGTTCTGCAGTTTTTGGCTAGTTTTATTCTGTTGTTTCTTTTTCTGCAATTTGTTAGGCTTATCTAATCGTAGAGACTAGGTGCCGTCACGATTGTTCACGGAGGGCGAACTGGGGTCGTGACACTTGTATTGATTGTATTAAGTTATTTGTGGCTAGATTCGAGTTGTTCAAAGGCCGATTAACGAGGCAAAAGCTTGTTGGAGTAGGGATTTGCACGGTTGTAGGTAAGTAACACTTCTAAACTTGGTACTGAGGGTATGAGTCCCTGGATTTCATGTTATGTGGTTGGTGTTGAGGTGACGCACATGCTAGGTGATGGGCGTGTGGCGTGTACCGTAGTAATTGTGACTTGGTTGATACCGTGGTGTTGTGTAGTTATCAAACCTTATTGCTATTCATGTAATACCTACATGTTAGAGTAATTGAGTTGCAATCCATGTTACAAATCATGTTTAGGCTATATGTTTATTCCTTTGGGACCCACTAGGGTCATTTGCTTAACTGCAATTTTATACTCAGTCACATTCATCATTTGCATATCATATCTCAGTCTCTGTTGTCATTTATTGTTATATCATATTATCATTGTTTGGGCTGATTGGCATGAGATTTGTGAGCTCGAGAGACTGGAGAGATTGATGACTCAGTTGGGGCCTAAGGGCCGGATTATGACAGATATTGTTGGGATCGGGTTGTATGCCACAACAAGCTTTATTGATTTAGAATGGGATCGGGTTGCATGCAGCATCAGGTATTATTGATTCATGATGGGATCGGGTTGCACGCCGCAGCAGGTTTTATTAGCGCTTGGGAAGGATCTGCCCCTCCGGATTCTTACATACCAGCAGTGAGCGCAGGTACCATACAGTGCTGAGTGAATGTGTGAGATGAGTGAGCGTTGAGACATTCTGATTGAGTACTGTAAAAGTGTGAGTACATGGGAGTATCATTATGATGCATTGCATTTGACATGCATATTTGTTTATGTAAACATAGAGATATAACATTCCTCATGATAGCTATACTTGGCATATTTTATTTGAGCTTAATTATTGAGTTTGAAAGCATGTCTAGATTTATGTACTGTGTATAAACTAACTATGAGGTTTCTCTAAGTATTATTGTCATTTCCTTGTTATACTTGTACTATTATTATCTGGATTTGGATTGTACCTTTCTAAGCTCGTCACTACTTTCAACCCAAGATTAGTCCTATTGAGTACATTGAGTCGGTTGTACTTATTGAGTACATTGGGTCGGTTGTACTCATAACACTCTGCACTTTGTGTGCAGATCAGGTACACCTGGACCCGGTGGTTAGTAAACTTGGAGTATTACCTACTTGAAGACTTTTGAGGTAGTTGCTTTGGCGTCCGCAGACCTCGACTCTCCTTCTTTTCAGTTTATTTAGCACTTTTCTATCTTTCCAGTCAGTATTAGAAGTTTTGACTGTGTTGTCATTTAGTAGCTTATGTACTAAGTGAGACCCAAATTTTTGGAAAATTTTGTATTTGAGTCGTAGTTATTCTTATCGGTTATTTATGAGATTTTCACTGTTAAACTTATTTCATCATGCTTGTAATTCAAAATGCGTAGTTATTTGTGATTGTCGGCTTGCCTAGTACTGTGATAGGCGCCATCAAAACATGTTGAGGTTTGGGTTGTGACAAGTTGTTATCAAAGCCTAGGTTACATAGGTCTCACGAGTCATGAGCAGATTTAGTAGAGTCTTGCAGATCGGTACATAAACGTCTGTACTTATCTTCGAGAGGCTACCGAACATTAGAAAAATTTCACTTTCTTCTATTCTTGTCGTGTGAATTTGTTGATTCGGGAAACTAAACTTCTATTACTCTATTATCTCACATATGGTGAGGACACATGCTATCGGATCGGGTGGATGACTACTAGTACCTCCAGCTAGGGCCGTGAGAGGTCGAGGTCGCGGTAAAAGGTCGAGTGGAGCTCGAAAAGCAGCTAGAGAATCACCCGTGGAGCCACTAGTTGCTCCAGCTCAGGAGCAGATACCAGATGTGTTTGAGCCGGTGGGACCAGCTCAGGCACCAGTTGTGCCCATTATGATTCCAAGCCTTTAAGAGGCTTTGGCCCACATGTTGACTGTATGCACTAGCCTTGCTCAGGCGGTTTCAGTTCAAGCCCGCACCAGCCACTTCTCAGGCGGGGAGAGGTGCTCAAAATCCCACCGCCCGTTCTTTAGAGCAGGTGGTTCATGGACTTCAGACATCGGCCTCAGCCGGTTGTAGTTGCTCAGGCCTAGGTAGGTCCACCTATGAGTGATGAGGAGCAGAAGAGGCTAGAGCAGATTGGGAGGCTCAGACCTCCAGCATTCGGTGGGGCTGAGTCAGATGATGCTAAGGACTTCTTAGACAGGTGCTAGCGGATCCTTCGCACGGCATGTATTCTAGAGACTAGTGGAGTCTCATTTACTACTTTTTAGCTGTCAGGGGTAGCCTTCAGATGGTGGGAGGCCTATGAGTTGAGCAGGCAAGCCGGCACTGCACCACTTACATGGTATGAGTTCTCAGTTCTCTCCTTAGAGAAGTTTGTTCCACAGACCTGCAGGGAGGAGTTGCATAGGCAGTTTGAGCAGCTACCCCAGAAGGTTATGTCCGTGACCTAGTATGAGATGAGACTTTCAGAGTTGGCTCATCACGTGATCTAGTTAGTTCTCACATAGAAGGAGAGGATTAGGAGGGTCATAGATGGCCTCAACTATGGACTGCGTTTCATCATGACTCGGGAGATTGCATCAAGTGCTAGGTTTAATGAGGTGGTTGGTATTGCTAGGCGACTAGAGCAGGTCCGTAGTCAGGAGCGTGAGGAGAGGGAGGCCAAGGGACCTCGTGGTTCGGATGGTTTCACGGTGTTTCTTCTGGAGGGTAGTCCCACCACAGCAGGGGTCGTCCTTATAGGCCCACTCAAATGGCTCATCCGGTTCATCATGGTGCTTCGTCTAGCCATGGTTCATACAGTGCTCGTCTGGGTCAGTCATCTCTCAATGCCCTCCCATATCAGAGTTTATCTCGTGCTCCATCAGTTTAGGGTTCATCTGTGCCAGGTCCTTCTAGTAGTTATTCTGGTTCTCGGGGTCCAATTCAATACCTGCTGCCATTGTCGGAGCGGGGTTGCTTTGAGTGTGGAGAGTTTGGTCATGCGAAGAGGTCTTGTCCCCGTCTGTTGGGAGGTCCAGTTCAGTAGAGGAGTCAGTCTATGACTTTCTCACCAGTTACTTCACCACCCACTCAGTCACCTCGGGGTGGGGCTCAGGCAGGTAGAGGTCGCCCTAGAGGGAAGGCCAATCAGGTGGTGGTCAGGCTCAATTCTATGCTTTCCCTTCCAAGCCAGCGTTTGTTGCTTCAGACGCAATGATCGTAGGTATTGTCTCATTATGCCACAGGGATGCTTACATATTATTTGACGCAATGATCGTAAGTATTGTCTCATTATGCCACAGGGATGCTTACATATTATTTGACCCTGGTTCCACTTATTCATATGTATTATCATATTTTTATCATTATTTGGATATGCCTCGTGAGTCCTTAAGTTTTTCATGTTCATGTATCTATGCCAGTGGGCGATTCTGTTATTGTAGACCATGTGTATCGGTCGTGTGTGGTGAACATTGGGGGATTGGAGACAAGAGTTGATCTCTTATTGCTTAGTATGGTTGATTTTGACGTCATTCTGAACATGGATTGGTTGTCCCCATGTCATGTTATTCTGGATTGTCACGCTAAGGCCGTGACATTGGCTATTTTGGAGCTGCCTAAGATCGAGTGGAGAGGTTCTCTGGACTATGTTCCCAGTACGGTGATTTCATATCGAAGGCCCGAAGGGTGGTTGGGAAGGGGTGTTTGTCATATTTGGCTTTTGTGAGGGATGTTGGTGCAGATACTCCTACCATGGATTTTGTTCCGGTAGTGCAAGACTTCTCAGATGTGTTTCCTACAGACCTGCCAGGCATTCCACTCGACAGGGAAATTAATTTTGGTATTGACTTGGTGTCGGGCACTCAGCTAATATCTGTTCCTCCGTATCGTATGGCACCAGCAGAGTTGAAGGAATTGAAAGAGCAGCTTCAGGAGCTTCTTGATAAGGGGTTCATTAGGCCTAGTTTGTCGCCTTGAGGTGCACCGATTTTGTTTGTGAAGAAGAAGGATGGTAATATGTGGATGTGCATTGACTATAGGTAGCTGAACAAAGTTACAATTAAGAACAAGTATCATTTGCCGCGCATTGATGACTTATTTGACCAGCTTCAGGGAAGTGTTCTCTAAGATTGATTTGAGGTCTGGGTATCACTAGTTGAAGATTCGGGACTCGGATATGTGTGTGATGAGTGAGACATGAGACAGCAGATTGAGTACTCTAAGAGCATGAGTACATGGGAGTATCATCGTGATGCATTGCATTTGACATGCATATTTGTTTATCTTGACATAGAGATGTAACATTCTTCATGCTAGCTATACTTGGCATATTTTACCGGTATTGAGCTTAATTGTTGAGTTTGAAAGCATGTCTACATTTTCGTACTGTGTATAAACTAACAATGAGGTTTCTCTGAGTATTACTGCCATTTCCCTATCATACTTGTACTGTTATTATCTGGATTTGGACTGTACCTCTCTGAGCTCATCACTGCATTCAACCCAAGGATAGTCGTGTTACTTATTGAGTACATTGGGTCGATTGTACACATACTAAACCCTGTACTTCATGTGCAGATCCAGGTACATCTGGACCAGGTGGTTGCTAGACTTGGAGCATTACCTGCTTGGAGACTTTTGAGGTAGCTGCTTTGGCGTCCGCAAACCTCGACTCTCCTTCTTTTCAGTTTATTTAGCACTGTTCTATCTTTCCAAACAATTGTATTAGAAGTTTTGACTGTGGTTGTCTTTAGTAGCTCACGTAGTCAGTGACACCCAAATTTTTGGAAAATTTTGTATTTTAGTTGCAATTATTCTTCTCGGTTATTTATGAGATTTTCACCGTTACACTTATTTCATCATGTTTCTAATTCAAAATGCGTAGTTATTTATGATTGTTGTCTTTCCTTGATAGGTGCCATCACGATATGTTGAGATTTGGGTCGTGACAATTAATCACTATTGTGGCGAGCAACAACACAATATCAAAAATATCATATGAAACCACAACATCAGCCAAATGCAAGAAAAATTCACAACATATCACTATGATAACGAACACGCAATATTCGACTAGGTAATAAAACTCAACATAGTAGAATGAGCAGTACAATATCAAAAAATAGTCCACCATATAAAAATAAAAAGGCTTCCACAAGGTATATCACACAACCAATCCGCAAGTCACCCAATCCGATTAAGAAAAGGAGAGTAATACATGAAGCAAGTGAAGATGTTTATCAAGTAAGAACAGGGATCAAATGAAAGTATTCAATATATGAAATCATGTAACAAGTAGAAACATGTAGCAAGTAAAGGCATTTAATCAGTGAAGGCATATGGTAAATAGATACATATAGTGTCGCGCCCCCTTTTTCCTTTCCTCGCGGAGGGAATCGGGTTTATGACATTTTTTTGGTATGGGACAACTCTTTCCTTTTGGGAAAGGGGTTTGCATTTTTTGAAGAGTCGCCACCTAACGATTTAAGGTGCGTTAGGGCACCTATAAGGTTCATTTGGTAACCAGAGATAGGGTAAGGGCTTGAAATTATCTTAAGGGGAAGGTGTTAGGCACCCCTCAGGATCCACTAATGTGGTTCCCAGCCAGACAGTTTTTTGTGAATTTGTACAATTAGCAAATAAGCAAGTATGGCTCAAATAGTAGGGGATTTAAGTTTAAACACACAAGTGTAAGAAAACAACTAATGAAAAAGCTAGGTTTTGAAAAGGATTGCAAGTTAAGCATATTTGCGAATATAAAGGGGTGTCCTAGGTTTGTTTATAATATGGATCACATCAGTACAATGCCTGGTAATCAATCCTTAGAAAGGGGCTACACGTGGCATTAGCGCACCGGTCATCATATTCATATCTACCCTTTCCCGTCCCGTGAAGGTAAGTAAAGCGAGGGTGGTCTCGTCCCTTATTGCATGTTGTTACCCGTCCCTTCCTAACAGTCCCGAAGGAATTTAGGACTCCTATCCTATTAGAAGGAGGTTCTAGGCAGACCCTCAGGTTTAAAGGCAAAATACTAAGGCGACATACAAAACAAGTAGGACTACAATTAAAGGGGAGCATGGAAAATAAACGAAAGGCTCAAATACACCTCCACAAGTAACGCACATAAACAACATGACTCATACACAATTAAAGTCTGAATTTAAATCCTATGCATGGTATCTAAGTGATAACAGCAGAACCAGATCTATTACATGACTCAGAAAAGAAGTCTGAATCAAGCTTGCTTACTGATTTTAACAGTTGATAATTAAACACTGATCGCAGAGATGGTTCTGGTTTTATTCAAAATTGATTACCTAAGGCTTGCTTAGGCATAAAATAGTATGCAGCAATTATTCAAAATTATTAAAAGACGGTTTTGAAATTATTTACCCTAAGATCATGCTGTTCTAGTTGATACGAATACAGAGATTATTACCAGTTATTTTAAACAGGATGATCAAGTGTGAAGTTGTTTTTACCTCTTTTATAACCAGCAGTTTACCCTAAGTGTGAATGCGAGTACGGATAAGATCCTAAAACATGGTATCTAAGATGCATGTATAAAACTCATGATGCAGAATTCCTAGAGCAGGATTTCTAAATGCATATGGCAGGATTGCAGAATTTCCTAAGAGCAGGATTTCTAAATGCACATGGCAGCGTAGAACATAATAGTAAAGTGTTAATTATTAGCAGATTTTAACGCATGATTTTGTAATGATGCACATGCTGAAACAAAAAACATGAGACCTATGAGCATGATTTCTAATGCATGTATGAACCCTAAACATGGTTTCTATTGTGCAATTAGGAACATAAACCTAGTAACATGTTTTATACCCTTAACAACTATAGCGTGCATATTTACCCTATCCCTTTTCACTAGCCAACCCCAATACTTGTTTATAACAAGTTATTACAGACGAACATTGAAATGAATTACATAAGTAGCAATGAAAATAAGAAGTTACACTATAGGAAGCCTGATTAGGACTTCCTCTTTGAGTTATGTAATCAATCACCTCAAGTGCCAAGATTGTTTCATAGTTTTTCCTCATGTCTAGGTGTGTCAGAGTTCCCTAAGGACTTCAAGGGATCTCGGGCAGTGCTCACACCCAGATTTCATTGCCAAGACAGAGTAAGTGCAGTATGGAAAGGCCAGCTTTCACGTGTCCAAGTTCAGAGGGAGCTCAAGGGTCCCAAGGCAAGGCTCATACAAAGGGGCAGAACCTAGTGTTCCAGGAGTATAGTGAAAGTGCAGGACACATATTTGAAAAGAGTTTGTTTTTTTAAAAAAAAAACTGGACTGACAGGTCCCTTTTGAAAGCATTCAGTAACAGAAATGGTTGAAAGCAGTTGCATTAGTAAGACAGAGTCCAAACATTTCAGGTCAAGACTACACATAGCAAGTGAATGAATTCATAATCACACCTGGGGTAAAAGGGGATTGGGGATACATATATATTGACTACAGACACCTGAACTCAGCAGAATATTAGGACTGGTAGGGACATGCTCAGAGATAGTTGGTCACTAGCATAATCACAAAACAGTCATGAAACACATAAAGGAGGGATTGGGGATTTGGGATTCACAAAATGGTAAGTGCACAGTAGGTAAAGAATACAATCGTCCAGGAATGCTTGAATCACATGAATTTAAAGGGAGGGGAATCACATCAACATGCTTAGATACAACAGGACCATAAGTAAAAGCAGGCCAGGAATCACATCAACATGTTGTTGTTGAGGCTTTCAATTAAACTAGGACATACCAATGAAGATAGAGGTAAACAAAGTGAAAGAACCAAGGTTTGCAGATGATTAGCCTTGGGTTGCAGCCGGCCAATAGTAATAGAAGAACATAGAATTTTCTTAAGTAAGAGAGAGGTTTTTTGAAAGTCAAGTTCGTGTTTTGTTAATGAAAGACTTAGGGTATTTATAGCTTTGAAGATAGGTAGAAAATAAGGTAACAAATAAAGGTTTAGCACAATTATGGAAGTAATCACAATGAGAATCCAATTAATATAAGTACTTCCTTTAATCAAGGAATTACAGCTTAAACGGATACTAACAGGGATAACTAAGGAAAGAAAATTAGTTGAGAAAGATTGGTTTTTACCATATAAGGGGTAGTAAAAGTATAGAGCATATAATTGAGTCTAAGTACAGAATACACTAATTTGAGGAGAAGATTCAGCAAGAATGAAGCACCACAACAAATAAGGGAATGGAATCAATCAACTTAAACAAACGAGTAAAATTTTAGGGGTTCATAAGAAACCCTTGCAACCAAACCGTAATTTAGGAAACAAGGATCAATCAAGAGGGAGTCATGATTTTGCACTTCGACATATAAATAGAGAAGAATGAACAGGCGTATCAGACATGCAAGGTCAGCCATATCGATAGAGGAATAAACTAGATGATCACAATCATACAGAAGTGACACGAGTAGGCTAAGGAATCAGTAGCAAAAAGGAACCCATTCGAAGCATGGTGGTCAACAGAGACTTTAACAAAGTCAAGTAGTTATAGCTAACAAATAGAACCAGAGTGAAGAAACCAATCTAACACACAGAAATAGGTAAAGAAGGTCTTTAAAGCTCACAGTAACAAGTGAAGAAAATCTTTAAGAAATTAGGGTTTTAACAGAGTTGAGTTATAAAGCGGTAAGAACTTAGAGTCGGTCAAGATAAACAAAGAAAAAGGTCTCACCATAAAGAAATCAATCGAAACGGGTATACATACAAATCACATAAGCAAAGATAGTTCCGGAACCCCGGATTAAAACCAAAATAATTAGGGTTTTCAACGTGACGAATCAGGTAGAAGAAAAACCCTAGTCTTGAAGACTAAGAGTCATTTTGGAAAAATCGGGAAAAACCTTTGAGGGAAACACTTATAAGCTCATAATATACACAGATCTAAAACGGATCTAAAAGAAATCGGAAAATCTTTAAAGTTAGGGTTTCGGAGAACCCAGAGAAGGTGAGAAAACCTTGAAAAGTTACCGGTTTTAGCCAGAAAAGTCATAGATCTTACTCGAACAACCATGGATGGCGGGAAAATGGCATGAGAAACCATGGAGGCGAGTCAACAGCCTCTAGTTCACTTGAAGGCCTCAAAACGATGACACACGTTCAAGAGGGAGCCATAAGGCTGGTAGGTGGCGAGGCCACCATGGATTCAGGCAAGGAGATGACCGGAGAAGGTGGATAAGGTTCATCAGAGAGGAGGGGAGAGGAGAAGGTTCTAGAGAGAACCAAACATAGAGAGAGAGATGAGAGACCGGTTGAGAGAGAATGATAGGGGGGAAATGAGAGATGGGGGGGGGGTAGTCTTTAGGGTTTAATTTAGGAAGGGGGAATGGGGACCGTTGATCTAAATGATCAACGGTCAAGATTGAATGGGGTAGGTGGGTCGGGTATGGCTTGGTTTTGGGCTTGGGTCCAGTGGGTTTTTTAATTGGGTTAGGGGTCTGTTTGATTTAGGCTAGAATTGAAAGCCAATCTTGGCCATAAGTTAAATAGCCATTTTTCCCATTTAATTTATAAAAAATAGTAGATAATTTATGGAAAAAACTAATTTAAAATGCTAAAATTATTTATAATACATAATTAGCCATTTAAAAATATAGGATCCAATTATATGCATATAAAACATAATTAAATCTGAAAAGGGCCAATATTGCAATTATGTGCAATTTAGCTTTAAAAATATTAATGTAATTATAAAAATATGTAAAAATTACCTTAGCCATATTTTGGCATAAATATAGAAATCCAATAGATGAATTATCAAAACAATAATTTTGGAAATAATTATTGGGGATTTTATGGATAAAAAGGGAGAAAATAATTTAAAATCATTAAAATTATGAAAAAAAATAATAAAAACCTTGGACATGCTTATATATGCATATATATGCTATTTTGAAGGTATTTTGCATATTTAAAATATATAGGGAAAAATTGGGTATCAACAGCCGCCCCTCTTTACGCGGGAAGGATGAAAGAGTTTTCGGGTAAAGAAACGATGGCCAATTTTGACCGAGCGAAACGGTTTGAAGAGGTTTAGGCCGCACCTTGGCTTCTGAGCTGCCTACATATCCCTGGTTTTATAGGAATCAGGTCGTATGTAGTTCAAGATCCGTCGGCGGAGTATGCCGATGAAGACATTTCAAGAACGGACGCAATATCTAGGGTCGGGTGATTGGGCGGTTCACGGGAATGGTTGGGTTCGATATGGCTGCGGGATAGCTCCTGCCGGGATGGCCGTTGCTCGCCGTCTTACCTGCAAATAGAAGCAATACAAGCGTATATTGTGCATAAATTTAAACATGATGCAAATTCCTGTTGGACCATGAATGTTGTCTTCGGACGATGAGGATAATGTCCTTAGACCATGATGTCCTGGGCCATGAAGTGTATGATAAGGATTCGCAGACCATGAAATGATGTTCTCGGGCTATGAGGATGGTGCCTCCGAACATGACGCCTTTGAATAATGATATGCTAAAGATTGAAAGAGATCCTCAGGCCATGACATGGTGTTCTCGGGCTATGAAGATGGTGCCTCCGAACGATGACGCCTTTGGATGAGTTGGCGATATTTCAGCCCATGAAGGATGCAGTATGTGGCGATCTTTCAGCCTATGAAATGCAGTATGGGGCGATCTTTCAGCCATGCAAATGTAGTATGTGGCGATCTTTCAGCCATGCAGATGCAGTATGGCAATCTTTCAGCCATGTAGATGTAGTATGTGGCGATCTTTCAGCCATGCAGATGCAGTATGTGGCGATCTTTCAGCCGTGCAGATGCAGTATGTGGCGATCTTTCAGCCATGCAGATGTAGTATGTGGCGATCTTTCAGCCATGCAGATGTTGTATGTGGCGATCTTTCAGCCATGCGGATGCAGATGGAGAAAGGGTTTAGTCTTTAAAGGCAGAATGATAGCCTTATGCATATTGGAAGGCAGAATGGTAGCCTTATGCAATGCAAATGCAGATGGAGACAGTGTTTAGTCTCGGAAGGTAGAATGGTAGCCTTATGCAAATTGGAAGGTAGAATGGTAGCCTTATGCAATGCAGATGCAGATGGAGGTAGAGCTTAACCTCGGAAGGCAGAGTAGTAGCCTTACGTAAATTGGAAGGCAGCATGTTAGCCTTAAATAAGATAGCAAATGACAGTAGAGTTTTCTTAGCTGATGGCAGATTGCGGCGTTGTGATTATTGGGAGCATTGTGACTACGGAGCATTACTGGTGTGTGCTGATAGCAAATGTTGGCAAGTGCGATGGTTCGGAGAGTCGATTCTTGAACAATGTTTGTTCCATGGGCGTACAGTATGTTCAATGACTTCGTAATCCTAGAGCCTGCATCCAAAGAAAAATCGTGAGTTTTGTAAGGGGGAAGGTTAGTTCGTATCCGCGCTGGCTTTGCTTGGCTTGTTCGGCTTTGATCTGGTGATATCGTCTGTATCATTGGGGTAGCGTTGCTAAACAAAGCAGTTTCAATAGTAAACATGCATTGTTTTGTAAAGTATGACATAAATGTATAGTAAAAAAAATAGCTGTTAGATGAACCGACGACTGTGACGTAGTTTAGGACATTGCAACCTCTCCTACTACGGAATTTTGAGAGTCCTCCTCAAAATTCTGCCCTAGTTTGATGGGTTGATGCTTCTGAATGTTGCTCGTGCGGCGATCGGCTGAAATTACTTTGGAATTTTGAGGGTCCTCCTCAAAATTCTGCCCTAGTTTCCAATTGCGGGGGGAAATGTAAATTTTATTGAATTGTGACCGAACCCATAGGGTTGCCTATGTATCCCCTCTTAAACGGGAATCAGGTCAGGCGTAGTTCAGTTTACATCATATAAGGAAAGCATAAAGTTTACCCATAGTAACGCTTGACTGCATCTGAATTGATCGGCTTTGGACAGACTTCTCCATCCATTTCTGCGAGTATGAGGGCTCCTCCTATCAAAACCCGGTGAACCATATATGGACCCTGCCAGTTAGGAGAGAACTTCCCTTTAGCTTCATCTTGATGCGGGAAAATTTTCTTTAACACCAGCTGCCCCGGTGTGAACTGTCTTGGCTTGACTCTTTTGTTGATGGCTCTGGACATTCTGTTCTAATAGAGTTGACCATGGCAGACTGCATTCATTTTCTTTCCGTCTATAAGGTCTAGTTGATCATAACGACTTTTTACCCACTCTTCATCGTCGAGCTCAGCTTCTTGTATGATCCTTAGGGAAGGAATTTCTACCTCAGCAGGAATGACAGCCTCTGTACCGTAAACCAGCATGTAAAGGGTTGCCCTGGTTGATGTGTGGACTGTGGTGTGATATCCCAGTAGGGCAAATGATAACTTCTCGTGCCACTGTCTATGCTTCTCTATCATTTTCCTCAATATCTTTTTGATATTCTTGTTGGCGGCTTCTACAGCTCCATTCATCTGAGGCCTGTAGGCTGTGGAATTCTTTCTTTTCTGATGGCGATAGGTGAATGCTGATTCGCATTTCCTTGACGTTTCCTGCATCTCCCAGGTTGACAATTTCGGTCTCGTCCAAGTTGGACTTAGGTCTATTCTCAAAATTCTCGACTTCTTTGACAATCTCGTCAGGTATGTCATCTTCCTCTGAATCAATATCCGTTTGTTGCGTTGTCTCATTGCATGTCACAGTCATTGGTTCATCAAGATAAGTAATAGTGATGTTTTATTGGTAAAGTAAGGAGGAAAACGATAGCAATAAATATTAATTCATAAGAAATCAAACATGCTTTTGATAGATTGAATAATTGTTTTGAACATTGAAGATTTTATTGCGGAAATTAAAAAATGCGAAAAGAAAATCATTTAGTAAATAAAACAGTGAATAGTGCTTGTTTTAGCCTTGCTACCCCGAGGCTCGTAGGGCTCTGGTTGTCCTGATGGTCCAATTCTGGAGATATGCCCCTCTGCTCACAGCCTGTATGGAAGGGCCTTCCTCCCCCTTCTCCTCGAGAATAACACAACAGTCCATGTCACTGTCCTCTAGAAACAAGTTCTTCACTGCTGCAAGTGCTTCTTCTTCATCTGACCCATAAATAATGTCGGCCTGTTGGAAAGTCTTCTCCAGATGTGGTATTGGCTGCTCTAATGGGTAGTAAGGACCGCGCCATGGTGGCGACCAGCTATTGAATTCTTCCCAGGTGTATTCATATCCCAAATCGAAGGTAGTGCCATGTTTCTTGAGTTTTATGGGTTTAGAGATCCCTTGGAGATTCTTGCCGAGCCCTTTGCCAGGTTCGTACCCACTCCAACTCAGTATACTCTCGATTTTGTTATCCCACCATTTGTCTTTGTCGACAGCATTGACCCGTTCGATGTGGTGGTAAGTTTCTCCACCCAGCTTCCTTCTTCCCCCGATCGCCGGAATGGTCTGGCGACTGTATATAGGGTTGCTACCGTCGCCGTGAATGATCACTTCCTAGTGATTCCATTTGAACTTTACTGCCTGATGCAACGTTGATACTACGACCCCGGCAGCATGAATCCATGGTCGTCCTAGCAGCAAGTTGTAAGACGCTGGCACATCTATCACCTGGAAATCGACCTCGAACCAGGTTGGTCCCATCTGCAGGCGTAGACTAATCTCACCAATGGTGGACCTCTGAGAACCATCAAAGGCTTTCACATTGATTGCTCCATCCTTTATCTCATGCAGCCCTTTGCCCAATTTCTTGAGTGTTACCAGCGTACAAATGTTAAGACTGGAACCTCCATCGATCAGGATCCTGGTGGTGAAACAATCTTTGCATTGTACGGTGATGTGCAGTGCTTTGTTGTGACCTAGCCCTTCAGCTCGTCCTCATAAAAGGTGATCTTATGGCTTTCCAGCACTTGTCCTACCATATTAGTCATTTCCTCGCCAGTGACGTTACTTGGTACGTATACTTCACTCAGCACCTTTAACAGAGCATTCTTGTGTGTCTTGGAATTTTGCAGCAAAGAGAGGATGGATATTTGTGCTGGCATCTTGTTTAACTGGTCGATGACCGAATATTCCTTGGCCTGTATTTTCCTCCAAAGGTCGTTCGGACCTGTCTCAATGAGGGGTGGCCGATTGGAGGCCTGCTTGCTTGATTCAGCTAGATGTTCAGGGGTATAGACTCTACCAGTTCTTGTCATACCCTGTGCTACGACAGTTTCTTCAATCCTGACCTTGCCCTTCCTTCTCGCCTCGGCTGTATAATCCCAGGGTACAACATTTGTATAGAAGGGTGGCATGGCTGACATCGCCACTGGGATCGGCGCGGCTATCCTCACTTCGAATGGAACATGTGCCTTGGGTGGCAAGACTGCAACCTCAAATGGTGCGGGTGCATTTGCCGGAGACATGAATTCAACCTCAATTGGTACCGGTGCTTTTACGGATGGCGCTGCTTCAAATTCGAGAGGTATAGACATGTTCACCTTGGCGTCCTCAGACGGTTGGGTCTGAACTACGATCGGATTGAGAGTAATTGTTGGTTTCTTTGGGTCATCACCTTCTGCGATCAACCCGATTGATCCCTCGGGATCCCAGTCATCTTCCACTTCAATCATGTGGATACCTCCACCCTTATGGTCTGGCAGAGGGTTGTTGCGGACGTTTGGAGAGGTTTCCTTTGCCACAATGATCTTGTTATCAATCAAAGACTGTATATTGTCTTTCAAGGAGAGGCATTCATCGATGGTGTTACCTTTTATACCGGAGTGGTATGCACAAGACTTTTTTGGGTTAACCCACTTAGAAGGATTCTCAGGGGTTGTAGCAGGGACGGGGGTGACATAACCAGCAACTTTGAGCCTCTCATACAGCTGGTCGATGGGTTCAGCGATGGTTGTATATTGTTCTGGAGGTCTGCGATCAACATTAGGTTGGGGTCTAGGGAAATTTTGACGTGCAGGGGGTGATTAATAATGGGATGGTTGAGCATTATAGGTTTGGTAGACATGAGCGGGTTGGGAGTATCTGGGTGAAGTAGGTTGATATGTAGGAGGTGGAGATAATTGATAAGTTGGTGGTGGAGCTTGGTATGAGGGTGCTTGGTAATTTGGGGTTGGTTGGTATGTGAGTGGAAGTGTTGGGTAAGCTTGGTACATAAGGGGACACTTGGTCCTTTGTGCAACCATCACGGCCTCTACGTCCCTTTTCTTGGACACACCACCGGACTGTAAAGCCTTATTTGTAGCTTGCAAGGCTTCAAAATTTATGACCATACCACTTTTAATACCTTCTTCAATTCTTTCACCTAATTTGATAATGTCGGAGAACTTGTGGTTCTCATCATCATCAGTTGTTCGTAGTACTGCGGGTCTTGAGCCAGGAAAAAGAACTTGTTCATTTGCTCCTCTTCTAAGGCGGGTCTGACCTTAGCAGCTTTGGATCTCCAGGAGTAGCATACTCGCGAAATGTCTCCGTAGGCTTCTTCTTCAAATTCTGGATATAGAACACGTCTGGCGCATTCTCTGTATTAAACCTGAATCTGTCCATAAAGTTAGATGCCATGCCTACCCAGCTTGACCACTTCTTGGGATCTTGGCTGATGTACCAAGACAGTGCATCTCCCTTCAAACTCTTCATGAACAACTTCATGCCGATCCTTTCATCCTTCCCTACTCCAACAAGTTTGTCGCAATATGTCCTCAGATGGACCCTTGGGTCACCCGTACCATCAAACATTTCGAACTTAGGAGGTTTGTACCCCTCAGGCAGTTCGACATCAGGCTGTATGCAAAGATCCTCGTAGTTTAGCCCCTCGATTCCTTTGCTTCCCTCAACGCCCTGAATCTGGCTGGTTAGTTTCTTAAGTTCCTCGGCCAAGTTCCTAATAAGCAGATCCTTTTCATCAGACTCAGGTGTGCAAGATATAGATTGGGTGGAGTGTGGCATGGTCTCCATGTAGATAGGATTGTTATGGTGGCCTGGTGTATGGGCATGGAAATGGTCGTTTGCGGAGTTCTGAGGTTCTGGGATGAGTAATGGAGTGTTGTTTGGGGCATGGCAGGTGTTACATTGGTTCTTTAGTAGAGCAGCGGGATGATTGTGTTGTTTTGGGATATTTTGAGGAGGTGTAGGATTTTGAGCATTGGGGAAGTTGGTATCTGGGGTGCTGAGGGAAAATGACAGATTTTCCAGATTCCGAACCTGATCGAGCTCTTCCTGGAACTTCAACAGATTCTGTTCAAGTTGTGATACATTCTCGTTAGGAACCCGAATACCATGGCCATCAGTGGCCTCTACCCGTTCAGTTGCGTTCTCTTTCCTGATGTTATTCAAATCTTCCATTTTGTTCTTGCCTTTGCCTTTAATGGGACTAAGAGGAGGAGTGGGTGGAGGGCCCCTGGATCTTGTTAAAGAAGATGATGATGCCAGAGTGCACGAACTAACCTTTGGGGAGGGGAATAATAAAACAAAAAAAAAGGTAATCAAGTTAGTGAGGATTATATAAAGTATTGCAGTATCAAAACACATAGTGCAGGAATGTAAAGCATGTCCTAACTTGGGAACCTCTTTGTGCCCGAGGTAGGCCTAGCGACAAATAGACTTGGAGAACTTTTTAATGCTAAATGCCTCATTATATTGATAAAAATAGGCGAATCCTAAAACGACACTAAATAAGCAAGAAATAAAAGTCACTAATGGCCATTGGCCTTATTATATTCATAAGGCGAAAAAAGTAAATTCCTATCTATTTGGTCCCAGAAGGACCTTCCCCAGATTCGGCATCATTGGCTCCGTCGAATAGCTTCCCCAATTCACGAAGTCCCAGCAACAGGTATGCTCTGGCTAGATGTCCACCTTCGGTCCCTTCAGCCTTTTGACAGTCTTCAACCCTTTTGAGATTTTGTCACTAGAATGCAAATCTTTCCACCAACTCAGCAATCTTGGGTGGATTTTGGTGACCATGCCGAATCTGGGGACTTCATGCCTCATCTTTCTGCAAGGCAAACAAGGTTAGGCCCTTACCCCCACCAAACTCGACTATTTAACATCAACAATTAGCATGAAGCATTTAGTTCTCCAAATAAATGCACAGAACGTGATGATGTCCGTTTGGGTTTAGGGAAACCCAGTGGACTTTGGACAAGGCTATCTTAAAGGATCATTATGTGGACAACATAACTGACCCGGCTAGGTTTGACCATGATGCAAGCATAATTTAAACAGAGTGAGGTTTCTATGGGGTTTTAGACCGGTACCCTTGAGCGGACAACTCAAGGGGGAAGGCACGGAACTGTCGACTGCACCACTGATCGACTAGTTTTATCGCAAATAAGCCTTTCCGAATTTAGGGGGTTAATGATATAGGAAGGGCGCAACCACTCATCAAGCGTTGCTATAGTATTTGTTTGGCACGAGTGGAGTATGATGTTGAGCATGATTATGCAAAAAAAAAAAATTAAAAGCATGTTGACATGTATTTGCACGTTAAGAAAACGATAAATACAGCAGTTTCATAATTTAAAGCAGCAGTTAAAGGAAAGAAAAAAGGAAGATATATCAGTTTTGCTTTTGAAGAAGAAATTAAATGCTTATAGAAATTAAACAAGCAATTACACATAGGAGGGGGTACAAATTCACAAAAACGGTATGAAATGGTAAAAGCCTAAAGGTCCCTAGCAGAGTAGCCATGCTGTCGCGCCCCCTTTTTTCTTTCCTCGCGGAGGGAATCGGGTTTATGACATTTTTTTGGTATGGGACAACTCTTTCCTTTTGGGAAAGGGGTTTGTATTTTTTGAAGAGTCGCCACCTAACGATTTAAGGTGCGTTAGGGCACCTATAAGGTTCATTTGGTAACCAGAGATAGGGTAAGGGCTTGAAATTATCCTAAGGGGAAGGTGTTAGGCAGCCCTCAGGATCCACTAGTGTGGTTTCCGGCCAGACAGATTTTTGTGAATTTGTACAATTAGCAAATAAGCAAGTATGGCTCAAATAGTAGGGGATTTAAGTTTAAACACATAAGTGTAAGAAAACATCTAATGAAAAATCTAGGTTTTGAAAAGGATTGCAAGTTAAGCATATTTGCGAATATAAAGGGGTGTCCTAGGTTTGTTTATAATATGGATCACATCAGTACAATGCCCGGTAATCACTCTTAGAAAGGGGCTACGCATGGCATTAGCACACCGGTCATCATATCCATATCTACCCTTTCCCGCCCCGTGAAGGTAAGTAAAGCGAGGGTTGGTCTCATCCCTTATTGCATGTTGTTACCCGTCCCTTCCTATCGGTCCCGGAGGAATTTAGGACTCCTATCCTATAAGAAGAAGGTTCTAGGCAGACCCTCAGGTTTAAAGGCAAAATACTAAGGCGACATACAAAACAAGTAGGACTGATTTTAAAGGGGAGCATGGAAAATAAATGAAAGGCTCAAATACGCCTCCACAAGTAAGGCATATAGACAGCATGACTCATACACAATTAAAGTCTGAATTTAAATCCTATGCATGGTATCTAAGTGATAACAGCATAACCAGATCTATTACATGACTCAGAAAAGAAGTCCGAATCAGGCTTGCCTACTGATTTTAACAGTTGATAATTAAACACTGATCGCAGAGATGGTTCTGGTTTTATTCAAAATTGATTACCTAAGGCTTGCCTAGGCGTAAAATAGTATGCAGCAATTATTCAAAATTATTAAAAGACAGTTTGGAAATTATTTTACCCTAAGAGCATGTTGTTCTAGTTGATACGAATGCATAGATTATTACCAGTTATTTTAAACAGGATGATCAAGTGTGAAGTTGCTTTTACCTCTTTTATAACCAGCAGTTTACCCTAAGTGTGAATGGGAGTACGGATAAGTTCCTAAAACATGGTATCTAAGATACATGTATAAAACTCATGATGCAATATTCCTAGAGCAGGATTTCTAAATGCATATGGCAGGATTGCAGAATTTCCTAAGAGCAGGATTTCTAAATGCACATGGCAGCGTAGAACATAATAGTAAAGTGTTAATTATTAGCAGATTTTAACACATGATTTTGTAAGGATGCACATGCTGAAACAATAAACATGAGACCTAGGAGCATGATTTCGATTGCATGTATGAACCCTAAGCATGGTTTCTATTGTGCAATTAGGAACATAAACCTAATAACATATTTTCTACCCTTAACAACTATAGCGTGCATATTTACACTATATCTTTTCACTAGCCAGCCCCAATACTTGTTTACAACAAGTTATTACAGACGAACATTGAAATGAATTACATAAGTAGCCATAAAAATAAGAAGTTACACTATAGGAAGCCTGATTAGGACTTCCTCTCTGAGTTATGTAATCAATCACCTCAAGTGCCAAGACTGTTTCATAGCTTTTCCTCATATCTAGGTGTGTCAGAGTTCCCTAAGGACATCAAGGGATCCCGGGCAGTGCTCACACCCAAATTTCATAGCCAAGACAGAGTAAGTGCAGTGTGGAAAGGCCAGCTTTCATGTGTCCAATTTCAGAGGGAGCTCAAGGGTCCCAAGGCAAGGCTCACACAAAAGGGGCTGAACCTAGTGTTCTAGGAGTATAGTGAAAGTGCAGAACACATATTTGAAAAGAGTTTGTTTTTTAAAAAAAAAATTGGACTGACAGGTCCCTTTTGAAAGCATTCAGTAACAGAAATGGTTGAAAGCAGTTGCATTAGTAAGACAGAGTCCAAACATTTCAGGGTAAGACCAGACATAGCAAGTGAATGAATTCAGTAATCACACCTGGGGTAAAAGGGTATTGCGGATACATATATATTGACTACAGACACCTGACCTCAGCAGAATATTAGGACTGGTAGGGACATGCTCAGAGATAGTTGGTCACTGGCATAATCACAAACCAGTCATGAAACACATAGAGGAGGGATAAGGGATTTGGGATTCACAAAATGGTAAGTGCACAGTAGGTAAAAGAATACAATCGTCCAGGC
>NW_017670296.1:1081710-1158310 GCF_001879085.1 Nicotiana attenuata
TATTGGGGATTTTATGGATAAAAAGGGAGAAAATAAATCAATTTAATATCCTTAAAATTATGAAAAAATAATAAAAATCCTTGGACATGCTTATATATATATATATATATATATATATATATATATATATATATATATATATATATACACGCTATTTTGAAGGTATTTTGCATATTTAAAATATATAGGAAAAAATTGGGTATCAGCATATAGCAGGTTAAAGCATGTAGTGAGTGAAAACATGTAGCAAGTTAAGGCATTTAACAAGTAAATCGCGTGACAATTAGAGGCATGTAACAGGTATGAGCTAATAACAAGCAAAGACATGAATTTGAAGAGGACATGTAATAGAAGTAAATCAAGTGAAAGCGCAAGTGTAATAGTAACAAGCAAGATAAAGACATAGCTATAACAGTACGGCAAAGGAAAAACATAGAGATAATTATATAAGGAGCCCAAATGGAAGGTATCATACGTAAGAGCAGACACTAATGGACACCAAAGTAAAGGGCATGTAATTGCTTAATGAATGAGTAATCATAACAGAAATCCAACTTCCTCTCTTTTCTGCATGGTAATAATCAACAAAACAATCTCATTTCAAACTGCACAGAAATACTCGTCGTGTCCTCATCATACCAACCGCTCGGGAACACTCATCGTGCCAACATCATATCAACTGCATGGAAATACTCATCGTGCCAAACATAGCCCTAAGGCTTTAATCATCATATCTTAGTACAAGTAAATAAACTCATGTAACATAACAATAACAAGCATAGATATAAATTTCCGGTACTACGATCAAGTTAAGTATACAAACGATTCTAGAAAATGACACATTGAATTGAGTTCACTAGTCATAGAGTTAAATGAAACATAGGTTAATAAATCATCAAGTTCAACAAAGGTACATAGAAGCACATAATTTCCCCTCCCGAGCACGAAAATTCCTGGCACATGCATATACGCTCGTCACCTCGAATATGCATCATACTAGCATGTAGCAAACAATATCAATTAGTAGAAAAAAATTCCAACAAAGTTAGGAAAGACACTTACCTCAAACAAGTCAAATCGATACACTAGAATCGCCATCCCGCTCAAATCAATATCTAAACGGCTCGAAATTAGCCAAAAGCAACTCCAAATCATCAAATAGTGCCATAGGAAGCAAACCCAAACGATAAAGGTCGAATCTTTAATTAATTATTCAAAGTCATCCAAAAATTTAACCTGGGCCCGCACCCCGAAATTCGATAAACCTCACAAATTTTGATAACCCATCGAATACGAGTCTAACCAAACTAATTTCACTCAAATCCGACTCCGATTTGACGTTCAAAACTCAAATATTTACTTTAGAAAAGTTTAGATAAAAACCCTTAATTTCTCTTTTAAATTCATCAATCAAATGCAAAAATTGAATATAGAATCATGTAATATAATCAAATCTGAGTGGAAAATACTTACCCCAATCCATGTGGTAAAATTCATCTCCAAAATCGACCAACTCCGAGCTCACCAAATTCAAAATGTGATAAAATGAGCTCAAGGTCCGAATAGAGTACTTTTATTCATTGTCCAGTGGTACCCTACGCGATCACGGTTGTTCCACTGCCACAATTTATACTACGCAGTCACGCATAATCCTCGTGAATGCGATGAATACATAAGCCAGACCTTCGCGAACGCGGTCAAACTTGCGCTAACGCGAAGAAGAACGCCTCATGACTGCCCAGCCTTACTCAACACTACGCAAACACACATACCTAGACGCGAACGCGATGAAGACCAGCCCTAACACTATGCGACTGTGAAGACATTGACGTGAACGCGAAGAAGAAATGAAGCATCAGAAACCAGCAGAAACCAGCAGAACTAACATGGCCCAAGTTGGTCTGAACCCCGTCTAAAACTCACCTGAGCCCCTCGGGTCCTCGTCCGGACATACCAACATGTCCCAAAACATAATATGGGACTACTCAAGGTCTCAAATCTCACATAACAACATCAAAACCACAAATCGCACCTCAAATCAAACTTATCGAACCTTTGAACTTTCAACTTCCAAAACTCGCGCCGAACCATATCAAATCAACTCGGAATAACCTCAAATTTTTCACACTAGTTCCAAATTACATAACGAGCCTATTCCAACTCCCAGAACCAAAATGCGAACCTGATATCATCAAAGTCAACTCCCTGTCAAACTTATGAACATTCCAAACCTTCAAATTGCCGACTTTTGCCAAATAGTGCTGAAACCTTCTAGAAATATCCAAATGCAAATCCGGGCATACGCCCAAGTCCAAAGTTACCATCTGGGCCTACCGGAACCATAAAAACTCTAATCCGAGGTCAAATACGCAAAAGTCAAACTTGATCAAATCTTTCAACTTCAAGCTTCTCAAGTGAGAATCATCCTTCTAAATCAATCCGGAACCACTCAAAAACCAATGTCGACGATACACGCAAGTCATAATATACCATACGAAGTTACTCATGACCTCAAACCGCCAAATTGAATGCCAATGCTCAAAGCGACAGATCAGATCGTTATATATGGACTCGGTGAAATTGAACTCTTCCGTGAAGATGTAATAACCAACGGCAAGACTGCATGCACCTCAACTATAGTTTCGCGATAACAACCTCAATCGAATGGAAACTCTAAATAATGTGCACAATAAATTTTCAGAAATTATTCAAGCTGGCTCTTAAAGAGCAGATGGAACCGCTTAACATAAGATGGAAATAATGTTCCATTTTATTTAAATTTTTACTTTTTTGATAAGTGAGTAAATCTCATGCTTGAACAAGATTTCTTACGCAAATGTATCGTGTACAACCTACGGCTTTCAAAATCGAAGCGTAATCAATAACCCAAATGTAAAATTGACTTATTGGCTTATTTGTATCAGATTATAAGATTAATGATTGGTGAACGAATTGAAAATTTATAGTTGCTTATCGGTGTGGGGACGGAGTACTCAATTTTCTTATCGAATAAACTGTTAGCCCATTAAAAATTATTATATTAATATTTTCTACCCCTATGTATGTAGTATCTATGTATATAAAATATCTATAGAAACCCTGAAGGCTTCATAGGTGTTCATGTTGCGTTGCTGAATAATCTCTGCCCCTCCTCCACTCTTTTTATGCCTATTTGTATCAATATTTATTACTATGTTACGAAGTTCCTTAGCGAAATGTTGTCCGTTTATATTAGATAAAATTATAATTTAGGTTAGCTTCCTAATATTCCAGACACTGCAATCAACTAAAAATTTGATCATTAATTTTACATTATTTAACTAGGTAGAAAGTCATAATATTAAATATTCCCCTTTTCATTATTTGACCCGTATAGAGTGGTAGTCTTTTAAAAATATCTAATATAGAAGAATTTGAAGTAAATTAATATTAGAACTTTGTAAAGGAAGTTCCAATATAGATGAATACATATATCAGATAAGGTGATGATCTTAAAATTATGCAAAGCTAATTGCCTTATGTATACTATTCTAGGTAATAGAAGAGATGATAGTTGGTAACAAATATCTTGGGGTTTCAGAACAATTTGCAAGTATTATACATTCCTAATATAAATATGTTAGAGTTAGGTTATATTACTAGGTAAACTAAACAGGACTTTAAAATTATTACCTTACATAAATCCTTTCTTTATTTGAATTATGTAATATAACTAAGTTAAAAGGTTGAAATCAATAAAATATTTGTCTATTAAGTCCTTTGTTTGAACTATTGCCATCTAGGCAACTGTTATTTTTTTTAATTTACGTCAGGAATTGTTAAAAGTATCTTTATAATTTGAAAATAATTTTGTTTTATTTAAAAATAGATTTAACATTGAAAAATATATAATATTTTTAAAAAAAGTTAATATTTAATATTTTAAAATCAACTAAAAGTATAATTATTAAATTACTTGTCTAATAAGACTTCATTTGAATCTTTTTGAGTTTCTCAGATAATTACAAGTAAGGTATGATGATGCAAGTTTTTATTTCAAGTCTTTGTATTAAATAACAAATCGAACCAACCCAACTTATGTACACCTCTAATACTAATATAGGTCTTTAATAAAGGCAATCAGAATTCAATTTCTCTAGGGTTTATCAAAGCACTTCAATTTTAAACCGTTTAGTTAAGATTTTTATTCAATTAAAGTACTAAGTTTAAAAATAAAAATTAGAAGATATAGTACTTCTTTGATGTTCTTGTGTATGAGGTGCCATTGAAGCTTTGAATAAATCATAACTGAGATTGAAAGCATATCATGTTTCTATATATGATTCTTTTATATGAATATTATCTTCTCAATTCTTATAAAAGCAATATTTTGTTTTACAATATAATATAGTGTTTATAAAGTTTTTGAAAAAAATCAACTTATTTGAGGCCAGTGACACAACCAACGCGTGTACCCAAAGAATAAGTATTATAGTTTAAATAGAGCTAGAGGAAAAGAAGAAAAATGTTAGTGTGTTTATTTCTCGTTTTCTTTCCTCTTACCTTAGAGAAATAGGCAAAGCCAAAAATAATTTCCATACATAAACTCTTTGGTGTTTCAATATAAAAATTGCACGGGGCGCCCTATTTGGTCGTCCCCATTTAGTCTATACCCATTTTTTAAAAATTTTAACTTGTACCCCCTTTTTTAAACAACTTCAGCCCCCTTTTTCCTCCTCCTTCTCCTCCTCAAAGTTATATCCGCCTTCAACCTCTTTCTGAAGTCCGTGACTAAAGGTCCCTGCTTTATTGAATGGTGGCAATAGATGCGTTGAAGCAGCAGCTAACTGAAACTAACTGGTTTGACTAAATAAATCAGCTTATCATAAATCTGTATAAGTGCGTTGAAAACTTTTCGTTGTAGAAAAAATGCACAGATTTTTTATCTGTTTATGCTGAGACTAACTGGTTTGAATCACAACGAAAACCCCTTTGTTTCTGCCGTCTCTTAACATCATCTGTTTTGATGGATGGTTTAGTTTAAGCCTATGGGAATCATGAAAACTATAAGCCAGTTACAAAACAAAAACTTCAGCTCTAGAGCTGAAGTTCGCCAGTTACAAAAAAAAAAGTTCGCCAGTTACAAAACAAAAACTTCGCCAGTTACAAAAACAAAAACTTCAGCTCTAGAGCTGAAGTTTGCTAGTTACAAACAAAAACTTGAGATCTAGAGCTTGTGAGCATGTGATTTTTGCCCCCACATGAATTACTCCTACAGAATTTCAAAAATTAGATTTTCTTTTAATTATTTGTTATTTTAGGAATTATTGTAGAATTTTTCTGATTGTTTGTATTTCTGTGTGCATGTTTAATTTTATTTAATTCATGAAAAATATAAAAATACATTGCATTTGCATTTAGGATTTAATTTTACATTTTTTTAGATCAATTAGTAATTTAGTTGTTTTATAAAATATGAAAAATCACAAAATAGTTCATTTTGCATTTTTAACTCTTTAATTTTGAATTTTGTAGCTTTTCTTTTAATTCAGGAGTTATCTAATTATTATGTTGAGTAATTAATGTAATTTGGTAGGTTAATTCGGTTTTAAGATTTAATTTAGGTTTTATTTTAATTTGGAAAAAAAAAGAAGAAAAAGAAAGTTTGAAATTAAAAAGAAAAGAAAAGGAATTGAAAAAGGTTGATTTTGGGCTCTTCTTAATTAAATCTCCCCCAACCCAATTAAACTCCCCATTACCCGTTCAAAACCGGCCCAGACCCACGTTATACCCGGTCCAAACCCCATGAGTGACCAAAACGACCCCGTTTCGATTCCCCAATCAGGACCGTCGATCTCACTTGATCGAACGGTCCGGAACTAAGGTCCCTTTAATATATAATTGTCCGAATCCTCCCCCCCCCCCCCCCCTCCCGTTTCAGTTCTCCTTCTCTCTCACTTCACCCTTATGGGAGAACACCTAAACCCTAGCGCCGCCCTTGAATTCTCCACTCGCCGGCCGGCGGCGCCGCCTCTAACCAGCCCCAAATTCACACCCCAAAACCCCCATGGCCTCCTCTTTCCCAATCCTCAACCAATTTCCCTCGAATCTCTCCAGAACCCCTCGAATTTCAAATCTGAGTTCGAAGCCCTAAAAGCCCAAAATCAATTTCTTTTGAATATGTGCATGCAAGGGCTATTTCCCCGAGTTTCTCGAGTTTTCAAGGCTAATTTATCACAAAACAATGATGGTCGCTGGTTCTTGACAAAGAACAGGCGATTAACATTATTTTGGGTTAAATTGGAGTGTCAGTATCGATCTCGAGTTTAGTCGGTAAGTTTTCTTCACTTTTTTCTGTCCATTTTTCGTTTGTTTCACCATTTGTTCCTCTTCTTTTCTTCTCCTTTTCGTTAGTTAGTTTCTCTGACTGTAAGTTGATAAAGTTTCAAACCTAGATTTTCCCTTTAGATTAAATTTTGTGTTCGTACTTGTTTTTCAGTTTTTCTTTTCAAATTTTTGAATGTTGTTCTCTGATTTTTTGTTAGATTATTTACTCGCCCTGCTTAATTGTCATTCATGACTTTTGAGTTTCTCATTTTTCTTGTCTTATAGTTAGTCTGATTAGTTTTGTTTCGACTTGATATTTAAGTTAATTCTAGCTCATTGTTAGTTTTAAAATCAGTAATTTAGTTAGATTTTGGTTTGAAACCATTCAAGTTTTCTCTCTTCTGTTTTGTCATGGATCAATTAGCTAATTTGATTTAGGTTTTGGGGGTTCATTTCTGACCCAGTTTCAACAAAAGCCCACCTATTTTGATTTGGGGCCTTGGGTCAGGCTTGACCCATTTGGTTTCGGGAGTAAAAAATAGGGGTTTAAGGGTTAGTTTAGGGATTTTAGGTTGGGGAATTTTTAGTAACTGATTTAGGAAGCTGCCTAGAAGGTGGGATTGGGGCTGTTTTAGAAAGCTGATTTTTAAACTAAGGACCAGGTAGCAAAAATAAAAATTGAGAAAGGATTGAAGGGCAAAAACTGAACTCATTTCTGCTGCCCTAAAACTCCCTTATAAAAGGCAAATTGCTTCATTCTCAAGTCAGAATTTCAGAGACTAAAAAATACTAAAAAAGAGAAACGGCTGGTTTTTGGAAAACTCTAAAGAAACACTGAAATTCCTGCATTTCTTTGGTCCAAATTAAAGTATTTTTAAGACTCCAAAGTCTGTTGTTCATTGGGTTTCGCTACTTGTTTGAAGAAGCTGGGTTTTCATTGGTATTGCTGGTTGATAAAATGTTTTGAGTTTGGGGTTAAAAGTTTTGGTTTGAGCTGCTGATTTTGGCACTGTTACTTTGGCTATTTTGCTGCTGTTGCTGATAACTCCTCATTTCTCTTTGTTTTTCTATTGCATTCCAGGTATTTTTCCAAACCATTGACAACAAGTGATTAAGAACATGTATTTGTCGTATTTGAACTTCATTTCTTCTGTTTCCTCCACTTCTCTAGAGCTTGTTTGGAAAGCCACCTTGGAAATGAATTTGGGTTTAATTGGTTGTAATTATACAGTTTGGCATGTTTGTTTGGCCAAGTAATTACTTGCGTCTGCATGGAATTGGGTTGTAATTGGAGGGTGTAATTACACTCTCCAATTCTCAAGCGGGAGGTGAGAATTGGTGGTAATTACACTGTGTAATTACAAGGTTGCTTTTTAGTTTCTTTCCTTTTTGTTTTTATTTTAATTTATTTTCTTTATAACTTTTTATTTCTACTATTTTAAATTTTAAATTTTAAATTTTATTTTTACTTTTTAATTTCTTTTGAAATTTTAAAATATATTTTTCTTTGGTACATTATTTATCTTTTATTTTCTATCTTTTACCTCTTTGTGATTCCATGTAATTGCTATATTTTTATTTTGTTTTATTTTTTATTTTTTGAAACTACACCTCCTAATATTAAAAATTAATGAGACATTGACAAACTTGGCATATAATGAGTGTTACAATTAAATTGAAATTTGTTGTTGAATGTGGTTATAAACTTACATGTTTTCTAATCTTAAGTGCAGTGGAACTTACTATTATTATGTTGGAATTGCGACATATGTTAAACTATATATTTTTTTTTTTGAATTTTGAATTATGTTATATTCATGGTTCTAATTTACTTGTTTTAGTAGTATTGGCTCACATTACAATGTTGTTCATTTTTTAGGTAGAAAATTGATAGATTAGTTTTGTGAAACAATTGAATAATGTTACGATTATATTTTAAAATATTAATTTATTTTTATCAAAAATGAATTCCATGATGTTCTTTACAAAACGTATATTTTTTAATTTATATGTATATATATATATATATATACAATATTAGTTTATAAATATATGATTACTAAATTGGCGTATATTCAAAGAAAAAAATACATCTTAAATACCAAATATAATATGATTAATTACATATAAAGGTTTATAAGCATATATGTTTATTATATTTAACTTTTAAGTTTCAATAATTATTTAATTTAAAATTTAATCTAACTGTGTAATTACACTTGCTGCAACCAAAAAGTAAATATGTAATTATACGTAATACTCTATGACAAACCAAAAGGTGCGTCGTATTACCAAACAAACTGTGTAATTACTGGAGCTGTGTAATTACTACCCTAGTAATTACACCAATTCCAATTACAGGGGCTTTCCAAAACAGACTCCTAGTGTTTTGTAGCAGATACCGATATTTATACATGTTATCTCAGTTGTCTCATGTCATTAATGTTGCTTGTAAAAATGAATCTGTGCTATTTGAGAGTTAGGTATGATTTTGAATTCAAAGCGAATGGTGTTAATTTCTGGATTCTGTTACTATTCAGTATTGGAGAAAGGATTTAGCTGAGGCTACAATGTCACATGTCTATGCGTGAATTAACTTAGAATTGAATTTAAGCTGAACATCTGGATGGTTTTGTTGTCATGTAATTGAAAGTCAAGAATGTGCTGTTGTTTTTTAGTGTAATGGAGTTAGTAGCCTTTAAAGCTTCTGTGTTGGTATGGACCTCGACATGGAGTCCTGCTCTTCAGCCTTGGCTTTTGCAAGGTTTAAGTTCCTTGGGCCTTGGACTTTGAGGCCATTTGCAAGGAAGGATGGTATGCCATTGCTACTTGGGCTTGCTTCTTGAGGCCCAGTAGCTCCGTTTATTTGTTGCTACCGGATTTTTCCACAGCAGACTTGGCCCAAAATGCATAAAGCTAAAATTCAGAAGTTTCAGCTAGTTGATTTGTCGTTAAATAGTTAAAATTCAGAATTTAAAAAAATATTAATTCAATTTCATGTTCTATGTCTTTGGTGTTCATTCTTCCACTAAAATTGGGCTCATTTTGGGCCCAAACCTGAAGGCCCTTGTGAATTGGAGAATCGTACGTTTATCATGTGTGGTCTGTTTTCTCTTCGATACAGTCATCTCAGGCTGATGACTACTGCTGCCCAAGCCTTGGAAAATTGAACGATTATTTTAGTTTAATGCAAGCCTTTAATTATTAAGTTAAAGTTCGAACCTTAGCCTTCAATTGATTATAATTTCTTTGACCCTTTTAAATTAGCTAGACTTTTAATTAGTTGAGGTGTGCCATAATAATAACACCAATAGTCTATGGCCCTCATAATTTTAAATGAGAATTATTTGAACAATTAGAAATCGAGGTGTGCGATTAGTGAATTTTCCATGACCCTCGCAAACTTGAAAGGACGTAGTTGCTTTAGGCGCGCTATTTTAAAAATTAATTTTCTAAACTCGGGTGTGCATTATCATGTGACCCAACTCCAATTCTCAACAACGTTAGATAAAATGTGTTTGTGGACCGCAGGTGCATTTCATGTAACTTGGTTAAGACATGTTTTAGATAACGTTGAATCTTCCTAAAATTAATTAAAAGTGGTTAATAAGTTAAAAATACCATAGGCTAAAACATTTATTTAGTCAGATAATAGGCCAATTATAATAGTTTAAAGCGACCGTGCTAGGACGTCTGACGGAATTCCGGGGGTGCCTAACACCTTCCCTTCGGGTTAAACAGAATTCCTTATTCAAGAATTTTGGTTCGCAGACTTAACAAAAGGAAAGTAGAATTTCCTCATTTGGATTTAAAATAAACCGGGTGACTTTGGGACACACAAATAAACTATCGCAAGTGGCGACTCCTGAATTGACATAAAAATAATCTTATTTCGAATAATGTCACTTAAAGTGGGAAAAAACTCCCCTATATATACGCTGTCGGAGTGTGTTAAAAAAGAGGGTGTGAAGCTCTGGCGACTCTGTTGGGGATAAGAACCAGAACTATCTGGTTCAGGCGTTCATGAATTCGAGGCTTACGAATAACTGTTATACTTGCTTTATTTATTGATACCGTGATTTTTTACACATTTGAGCGCTTAATGTGCTAAACTGCCTGCTTTTTATCGGCTTTGACTATTGTTTTGGATTGTGTATAAATAAGGCGTACGAAACCCTCTTCTCTGGCTCTGAGGTCTTGCTAAATCATCTGGGAAGGGTGCACTTTCGTGTAACTTCTATTCTATCTGTTAGAGTCATATCCGAATTTTATGATGAGGTTTCGGACAAAATGCAAAGGCCGGTGAAGGCTTCTATATAGTTCCCGGTCGCTGCCCCCGTCACACCGTACCGTTTTTTCTACACCACCGGCAAGGGTGTAAATGGAGTTGTTTCCAATGTAAGAGGTCATCGAAACGGGATTCGATTTATAAAGATGTGCATATCGTCACTGGAGATTTTATGCGTGTCCCAAGTCCCTGGTTTGAATCCCCGAATCGAGGGAAAATTTATGACTCGTGTTAACAGTCCGCGAACTCAGACAATTCGGAGTGTAGAGTTCGAACTTCTGTGTAACCTGGGACAAGGTGTTAAGGCATTCCGGGTTCCGTGGTTCTAGACGGATCCGCCAAACTGGTCATATGCTTTGGCTTAAGTTTATGGCTGATTCAAAACATGGTTTTAATCTAGTAGTACCTTTTAACTTTGAACCGCTTTTATTATCATTATTTTAAGAGAATTCGCAACGTCGTGAAGAACATGTCTCGAAGATCGCGTCACATTCAGAATGCAGGCCGGCAATTTTTGACCACATTTCGACTTCCGTTGGAGATTTTTGGATTGTGCGGTCACCATAAATGTCACCCGATTTAAGAAGGTTAACGATTATTAAGGAACGAGCCTGAAAAGGGACTTATCGTTTATTATCTTTGGGGAAGCGGCGTGGAGGATAGGGCGACTTGTAATCGCTATCGGCCCATCCCGAAATCTAGGTTTTTTGTATAAAACATTGTTATCGAGGGCCCCCGTAATTTGATTTGTTCTATTTTGGCGAGGCTTCATCTCATTGTTAATTTTGTAAAAGGTAGTATCCTAGAAGTGAACTAGGAATTTTTTTTTTCTGCTTTTTTTTATTCGTCTTCTACAAATCAAAAAAAAGGTGTCCTAAACCATATTAGTAGTATCAATATCCTATTTATGAAAGAATTAGACTTGAGTTTAGTGCTTTTATACAGGCAGCCTCATGCTGAACGGACTTCCCTAGCGTGGCCTTTGGGTACAGTGCCAATATGGAAACAACAGTGCCAAGAGACCGGATCAGCGGCTAAAACCAACGTAGCGTTATCATAACAGCCCAATCAGGTGCTGACTTTCGAGTTTATTAACAAGGAAAAGGCCATTTGCCTTAGTCTTGGACCCATCGGCAGAATTAACATTAGTGACTACAGACCGATTTCAATTCCCAAAACCTTTTGGCTTTTTGGCCACCGTACGTTTTGGCTACTGGGATGCATACAGAAATCATAAACTAAACTTGGAGGGTCAACAAGCTTAATTCACATTATGTGAGGCATTAATGACAAAACTACTACTGCGGCTCTTGGCATAGTCTGCTAGGTGAGATTAACAGAGTTATGAATATTAATACCTAAATTAGGAGTTGCACGTTTGATAATACTCACTTTGAATTTCGTTGTTTGGAATTGCAGATGACACGTAATGCAATAAAACAAAGACTCATTAACGAATTCTAAAATATAACTCGAATCAAACTCATCAGTCTTAGTTAACACCAAGTCAGTACAATAGTCCGCCGATTTAGTTATCAAATCTCGACGACTGTCATCTTTGCCCTGTTATAAGTCTGAACAGCGCACTAGCTGTCATCAAGTGATGCAGTATAACTTACGACTTATAGATCTCAACAACTACTACAAACACTGGAAACAACCAGGTGACAGTACAGAGTCATTTTTAAAGTGCCTAATTGCAAGTCCACACTTATTAAATGACAGCTGGGTCGAACCAACTGAATCACACATTACAATATTCAGTGCCAATACAAACCCGACAAGAAAATTATTTAACATCTATAACGAAAAAGCATATGCCAGAACAGAGAATTGACTTCAACTTTATTTAAGTTGTCAACTAAGAAGAGGTACATCAAATAAGCTTGAGACTGTTACCGGTAATTGAATAACCAAAGAGAGAGAGAAGGAGGTTAGTGATAGCAAATGTAAACAGCGGCAGTGAATCAGGAAAGTTTCTGAGCAATCTCAGCAAGTAATCAACCAACACACGCACCAGTGGGAATAAATTTCGACTTTAAAACCAACTTCTCAAACAACCAGGACACTTTCAGCAGTCAAAACCCAATTAAACTAAGCCCAAACAAATTGGAATGAACTCTCCCAAAATTACTCGAAAAATACCAAAGCAGAGAGTATACATCCATGGAATGCTACTCAAATATACCGAAAAAATGAACTCATGAGAATGTGAAATCGGCTACCAAAACTAGAACCTAGTTAGAGATGTGAATCAAACATTTTTTTTTTTTTTTTTTAACTAAAACTAAGAAGACGATTGTGATCTCAGATTTTGAATTCTTGAAACTGAAACTTTTGGAGGATTTTTAGAGGCTGAAAAACTTCTCCTCAAGGCATTAGAGGCCTGCCCTTATTATAGGCAAAAAATGGGGTGCAGATCTGATTTTCAGCCTTTTGCCAATTAGTCCCGTCTTTTTGTCTTTCAGGTTCACGCCAATAGTCCCTATTTGCGCTTCTTCAAGTAACTTACACTTATCTTCTGGAATTTGACCTTAAAATCCAAAATCTAGAAGACTTCTAGGAAGTTCTAACAGATTCGCCTCTACCCTTTGAATTGCCTATCTCTACCCCTTATGAGTTTTGGTTGTCTAAAAGTTACTAACCTTTAACAAACCAACCCATTTTGTATGCCTAAACTACCCTTGATTGCTTTCAAAATTACTAACCCAACCAAAAACCCCTTTCACCTTAGTTACAAGATCCAACTATGGTTAACCTAAAGAGTGATTTTATTCATGCTAATATCCAATCACCTAAGCCTTAATTACTTGTGAAAAACACTGAATTAAAAGAACAATGTACCAAATCAAAAGTCATGCATCAAAAGCGTCTTTAACTCAAGCTAATTGAACAATTACTGCATAGTCTAATTACTGGAAAGGCTACATTCGATTCAAAACAACTAATTTGTATATAGAGTTTAAACCAAACTAGAGAACAAAACGAAAAGCCCAAAGACAAATGCGAACGCATAGACTAATCTTAAAAGGGGAAACGGCGCTAAATTATGTGACCAACTAACACAAGTATCACAGGAAATTAAGTATTCAAATGCTAAAACGACCTAAATTATACTAAGTGATTAACCCAAATGGAAAATATAACTGGATTTAAACGAACTAAGGAGACTCATGGAGAGGGAAAGGAGACAGGGGGGGGGGGGCAGAGAAGCGAAAAGCCACATAATTGGCGAAAAAGATAAAGAAACTCACCGTGCTAAAGCTTGAATCCAATTGTTACGTTCTGATTCCATCTCCAAATAAACATTGGTCTTTGTTCTTAGCAAGAAACGGGAACAGAAAGCCTTGCTATGTTTTTTCAAGATTTCAACATGTCAATGGAGTGTGGAATGGGCTTTCTAGGACAAGGACGACAGAATTAAGATGGGGAGGGAGGGCGACCCTAGGTGTTAATTTGAAGCGTTTTGTGGGGGTGGCGCCGCCGTGGCACGGCGGTGGAAGGCGCTAGGGTCTTGGCATTTTTGATTGTTTGAGTGAGATTTGCAGGGAAATCGATGGTGGAGTGATGGAAATGGGGAGGTGAAGGAGAGGGATGGTGTGAATTTTGGGCGAGATATTGAGAACAACGCGCCGTCGTGGGCGAATTGTCCGGCGGTGAAGATGGGACGAGCCGGCGACGGAGATTGAGGGGCAGGGAAGTACGAGGGAAGGTGACCCTTGGTTCTGATTTGGCAAAAGTGTTTTTATTACACTTTTATTATTAAAAACCCTTAGCATGATCCTGGACCGTTGGAGATGGAAAAAGAGCCTGAGATTTAATAAACTAAAACGTGTCGTTTGGTCATTACCCCGATTGTGACCGGCATTTTGGGCTGGGGCGGGCTGGACCGGTTTTTGAGTGGGTTTGGCGTAGGCAGATGGCCCCAATTTTGGTCTTCCTATTAAGACATCTCTTTTATTTATTTCTTTTTTCTTCCCTTTTATTCTCTTTTAATTTATTTTTGTAATTTTCCTTGATTTATAAAAAATGCAAAAATTAAAATGAAACCTAATTTAGTTCTAAGTAGAAACTAAGCGGATTAAATTCCTAGAAAAATTTGATTAAATCCTATTTAAAAGTAGACTCAACAATTACACATTAAAAATGCAGAAAGTGACCTATTTTTGTTAATTTCTTCATATTTGTTCTAAAAACCAACTTAACCACTAATTAATCCTAAATATGAAATTAAATCCTAAATGCAAAATGTCAAACCGTATTTTTGTTATAATTTTCATATGAATTAAAATGGCAACAACTAAAATGCAAACAAATTAACAAAAATAACACAAAAATTCACAAGAAAGTGTAAAAATAATGGAGAGTAAAAATTAGGTGTTGTTTGAATTTTTGGGAATAATTCAGTATAGGGACAAAAATCACGTGCTCACATACCCCCGCGCCCCCCCCCGGCTCCGAGTTGTTTCGCTCGGGTAAGCCAGCAACATAGGGCTCCAATCCCTAGTTGAGATTTTTTAGACATAGGGCCGTCTAGAACAATACATCCAGGATTTTAAACCTAGTATAACAAAATCTCATGCCGGATCCCTAGTAGGAACGCTTGTATGTATCACGTGCATTTGACTTAGGGGACTCAACACAGGGATTGGGTTCGTCTAGGACAGGTGTATCCGAAATGAAAAGACCATCCTGATGCATTCTACTTGCTACTTGTGCATTTATTTGCTACGGATTGCATGTTGATCGGCTTATGAATAAAGGAGAAAGTTGAGAAAAAGAAAAATCAATTTGAGGGCTAGAGAGATAATTACCTGTTTTGAAAAAAAAAACCGATGTCCAAAAGGTACAGAAACTCTGTCGAAATTTTGAGAAAAAAAAAAGAAAAAAGAAAATCTTGTTTTTTAAATAAAATAGTTAATGTTGTTTTTATTATGTCAAATCTGACCGAACTACGCGGGTCTGATTCTCACCGGATGTGAGATACGTAGGTAAACCTCATCGGTCCGAGTCCTTCTAATTTCGAAAGAAAAATCAATAAAAATCAAAATCCAAAATACGGGTTTCCTGCATTTGAAGAAACCTATCCTTTAGAAGTCATTCTTTTGTAAATGTCCATAAAAATTGGGAAATAAAGTCCAAAAATATTTTCGCTTTTCTTTAGAAGTGCTTTCATAAATAAATAAAAACTCATAAATTCAAAACATTTTCTTAAAAGTAACTTTTTCAAAAATTAAGAGGAAACTTCCAAAATTCAAAAATATTTTCTTTCCTCTTTAGAAAAAAGAAAAAACAACTGAAAATTCGAACAAAAATATTTTCTTTTTACTTTTAAAATTTCCAAAGTTCAAATGAAAAGAAAATGAATTTTTAGAAGTCTTTCTTTAAAAAACAAAACAAAATCAAAATCAAAAATCCGAAAAAAATTCCCTTTCTTCTTTTAAAGCATGTTTAATTCCGTCTGAGTAAAAAAAAAAAAAGAGTTAGCTTATTTACTCCATTCTCGATTTTCCCGAACTACGCAAGATCTGATTCATGCGGGGTCATGATACGTAGGCAATCCCCATCGGATTCGATCATAGCCATAGAATTAATTGAGTGAAAAAAAACTGAAAAAAAAGAGAGAAAAAAACAGACAAATAGAGTGAAAAAAAAAGGAAAAAAAAAGCGACAAGAAATAAAAGAGTGACAAACAAAAGAGGAAAAGAGAGTGCCAAAAATAAAAGAGCGGCAAATATGCGATGAAAAAAATCAAGAGTGATTAGAGAGAAACAAAGATGAAGAAAAGAGGTACATACTGAGAGAGTTAGTTAAGGTCGGGATGAAACATGCAACCGTTCATACACACGGTAGAAGCGTTTAATTGTTAGGTGCATTGCATCCCAACGTGCGATTTCCTATATGTTAAATGTTTCACAACTAACAAGGTTGTTGGATGTGCAAATTAGCTAGGTTTTGGTGGTTGGTTTTGTTGGTAGTCAGTCTAGCCTCCCCTCATTCACAAGATCCAAAGGCACAGATGGCCTCCGCAAGCAATCTACCAAACATCGGTTCTGAGGATAGCCCAGCATCGGCTATTCTGCAGCTAGAATCAGCAGCTGCTGAAGAGAATAAAATGTTGCGTCTCCGCATATTGGAAATGTGGAACGCCTGGTCTAATGGTAGGGAACCGCCAAGAGCAATCCCTGGGTTCCCTGAATTGATCCCCAGGTCAAGTGAGGTTACCAATGCCCCTGTGCCGAACCCGCTCATCCTATGCGGGCACCCTCCAACGCCCTCCAATGATCTCAACATGCCTTCTATGGTTTGCCCCCAGGCACCGGCTCCAAGGGCACCGCCTCCAATGTTCACCTTTCAGGGTCCACAGCTTCAACCAGAAATAACATATGTGACCCCATGCTCCTTCACTCAACCTCCGCAATATGACCTCTCGATGGATCAAGAAAAGGTTGTTAAAAATCCTGAGCAAGAGGAAATGGCTCGGAAGATGAAGAGCCTGGAACAAAGCTTGAAAAACATGCAAGGTCTGAGTGGCCAAAAGAGTGTCTCATACTCTGACCTCTGTATGTTTCCCCATGTCCACTTGCCAGCTGTCTTCAAGATGCCAAAATTTGAAAGATATGACGAGCATGGAGATCCGATCGCCCATTTGAAAATATATTGCAACCAGCTAAGAGGGGCATGCAGAAAAGAAGAACTTTTGATGGCCTATTTTGGGAAGAGCCTCACCGGAATCGCTTCTGAGTGGTATACGGATCAAGAAATTACCCATTGGCACGTGTGGGACAATATGGCCCGAGATTTTGTTCGCCAGTTCCAGTATAATGTGGACCTCGCTCCCGACAGAAACTCCTTGACCAATTTGAAAAAGAAAACCGCGGAAAGCTTCCGCGAATACGCTGTCAAATGGCGTGAGCAAGCTGCCAGGGTAAAGCCTCCAATGGATGAAATTGAAATGGTCACGGTCTTTCTGCAGGCCCAAGAGGCTGACTACTTCCAGAACATGATGTCTACTGTGGGTAATCCATTTGCTGAGGCTATCAAAATCGGGGAAATAGTTGAAAACGGTTTAAAAACAGGGCAAATCTTGAGTCATGCTACCTTTAAGGCCACATCACAGGCTGCTCAGAATGGTTCGGAGGGTTTGATGAACAGAAATGGGGTTGAAGAGGGATCTATGATGGTTTCAAGCTCGAGAGGGGCCCGCAGGTCATTCAGCCAATCATATGTCCCTCCTATGGTCCCAGCACAGTATTATCCCCTTCAAGATGATGCTTATGCCGTGGCATCGCCCCCCTATGCGGTGATGAGCGCGCAATATTACTCACAGCCACAACATTATACACAAAATCGAGCTCCACCTCCCAGAAATGCCCACCCTTACCAAGCTCCATATAATCCTCCACCAAATGTTCCCCACTACAATCCTCGCCCAAGAGAGCCTTTCAGAAAGAATCAGTTCACCCCTATTGGTGAATCGTATTCAAGCTTGTTCCAAAAGCTAATCAGGCTAAATCTATTGCAGCCAGTGCCCCCGAACTGGCCGAACCCCGAGTCCCCCTCGTACCGAGCTGATGCTATATGTGAATACCACTCTGGAGCACTAGGACACAGCACAGAGGACTATTGGACCCTCAAAAGGGCAGTTGAGGATTTGATTGAAGCTGAAAGAATCGTTTTTCGGGATGAAGAAGCTCCTGATGTGATGAACAATCTGTTGCTTGCCCACAAACTCGGGCCAATAGTCGGAATGATTTGTGAAGCTGAGGAATGTGATCCGGCACTGAAGGCCATTGCAGCCATTGCCGAGACAGAAGAAAAGCCAAAAAACGGTTGCCAAGCCTGAAAGTTTCCCATTAGACGGGAGTCTTAGTAGCCAGTCTTGCTATCCTTTCTGCGTCCGGATTATCTCAGGGTGTGATCTGGATGTTTTACTTTATTGTCTTACTTTCCTATGTAAACCCTTCTACCTTCAAAAATCAAAAAAAAAATCAAAAATTAAATGAAATTAATATTTCATTGTCCAGGAATGTCTCTTCTCTTAATCTTGTCATTTTTCTTATTCTCTTTTTAGTTCTGTCAAATGCAGATTTCAATAACATGACATGCTTGCGGACTTCATGCCCAGATCCCAAAACGCTGTCACACTTTGAAATAATGAATCAAGAGTCAAATTGCAAAGAAGATAAGTTTGAGGAAATAAAACAAAGAGTTGGAACAGTTGAAGGAAAATTGGCTCCAATTTGGAAAGGTCCATACATTGTAACAAGAGTACTGCCAAAAGGGCGCGTTGTACTTGGGATACATCGAAGGAAATGTCCCGGAAACAAATGGCAATGCAAATGCAGAAAAAGGTACTATGTTGGATCCTTTATATAACATAAATCCAGTTGAGATGATGAAGGCTTTCATTCTAGCTACCCAAACACTATCAACCCTTTGCAAACCCTTTGAGCCGGCTCTCATTCTTTGATTACCCTCTTTGGAACCTAGAAGTATTGTTGAAAAAAAAAACAAAAAAAAAGAGAAGAAAAAGAAAAATACAAAAGAAAAAAGGAAGAAAAGATAAAGAAAATAAAAAAAAGAGGAAAAAGGAAAGAAAAATAAAGATAAAAGAAAACAAAACGGAAGAAAAAAAACCAAAACAAAAGTTTCCCTGAACTATGTTCGACTTGATTCCGAAAGGATATGTAGGAAGCCTCTCTCTGGGGTTCAGTCATACCAAAACAAAAATCCAATTTCCCCCAAAAAAGTAAAACTGGGGCAAATGTTGGGGCAAATGTTATAACGGTTCGGCGATGATCCCGCCTGAATGGCTCCAAAGTTTTAATTCAATCCAAATTCTTTTTACCCCAAACCTTGTTCAAGTCTTTCCGATCGGTGTAAGGTGTTCAAAACTGGAGAACGCGGTTGTTTGGATTCGATGCAATCAAGATGAGAGAAATAAAATGAGAGAGTCTTATTGGTGAAAACCTACGAGCACCGTAAGGCGATTGTGAGTAGAGAAACTGAAAAACGAGAGAGTCTTGTTAGTGAAAACTCGTAAAGAGCACTATAAGGCGACAGTGAGAAGAGAAATGAGAGAGGTCGATTGGCAAAAACCAGCAAAGGGCGCCGTTGATCGAAAAGAAGAAATTCCTCACCACCATTGGAACTGAAAGAGTCCTGGCAAGGTTTCTTGGTTTTAAAACACGGGTCATAATGGGTTTATGAGAAGTGGGATAGTTGTGCAGATCAGGTATCCAGTCCAAGAAGCATGTCATGTCTATTGAAGTCTGCATGCACTCCAGATAAGTCCTTCTTTTTCTCCCCGAAAGGGACACTTCTCCTTAAATTCACTTTCTTGTCCTTTGTATACTTTTCTTTGAATCCCTTTCGGTCTAACTCTGTTCTGAAACTAATACAAAGAAAGGGTGGCAAGATTGGTTTTACAGGGTTCTGTTTAATAAATCCAAGTCCAAAGAAAAGTACCCAGCCTCAGCGGGTGCATCAAGTTGATCCCGACTGGCCATGATGGCCGATGCTCTGAAATCAAAGTTATTGAAAATAAAAGAAATCCAAAGTCAAAAGCCCCTAGAGGCAGAATAAGGTGAAAAGACCAAAGCCCCATATGGGTGAACAGTCATGAGAAATTTTGAAAAGTTGAGTTCCTCGGTTTTAGGAGAGAGATCAATCTTCAGAAAAGCCAGCAAGCAGCAGAGGTTCTCGCCAAAAAGTTGGGCCGAGATCAAGTGATCAAAAATAATCAAGGCCACAAAACCAACCACCGTTTCAAACTAACAATTGTTCTTTGTTTGAAAATTTGAAACAGGTGCAATCCAAAGCAACCGTGCAAGTAGCAGGTGCAACCAAAAGTTAAAAGAAGTGCGCAAGTGCTAGAAACAGCTTTGCAGCAACAATCCATAAAAAGGGAAGTCCCCTCCAAGTTTTTCCCGCATTTACTCATTCCGTGAAATAAAAAAAAAGAGGAAATTGAAATGAAAAAAAAAGATAAGAAGAAAATTCAAAAAAAAGGTAGCTTAGGAGCCCAATCTCTATTTTTACGCTTTTCCAACATAGGGCTCCAATCCCTAGTTGAGATTTTAGACATAGGGCCTCCATTCCCTAGTAGCCTTTTGCCAACATAGGGCTCCAATCCCTAGTTGAATTTTTAGACATAGGGCCTCCATTCCCTAGTCGCCTTTTGCCAACATAGGGCTCCAATCCCTAGTTGAGATTTTTAGACATAGGGCCTCTATTCCCTAGTCGCCTTTTTTCCAACATAGGGCTCCAATCCCTAGTTGAGATTTTCAGACATAGGGCCTCCATTCCCTAGTCGCCTTTTGCCAACATAGGGCTCCAATCCCGTTAGATTTTAGCATAGGGCCTCCATTCCCTAGTCGCCTTTTGCCAACATAGGGCTCCAATCCCTAGTTGAGAATTTTTAGACATAGGGCCTCCATTCCCTAGTCGCCTTTGCCAACATAGGGCTCCAATCCCTAGTTGAGATTTTAGACATAGGGCATCCATTTCCTAGTCCCCTTTTGCCAACATAGGGCTCCAATCCCTAGTTGAGATTTTTAGACATAGGGCTTCCATTCCCTAGTCGCCTTTTGCCAACATAGGGCTCCAATCCCTAGTTGAGATTTTAGACATAGGGCCTCCATTCCCTAGTCGCCTTTTGCCAACATAGGGCTCCAATCTCTAGTTGAGATTTTAGATATAGGGCCTCCATTCCCTAGTCGACTTTTGCCAACATAGGGCTCCAATCGCTAGTTGAGATTTTAGACATAGAGTCTCCATTCCCTAGTCGCCTTTTGCCAACATAAGGCTCCAATCCCTAGTTGAGATTTTAGACATAGGGCCTTCATTCCCTAGTCGCCTTTTGCCAATATAAGGCTCCAATCCCTAGTTGAGATTTTAGACATAGGGCCTCCATTCCCTAGTCGCCTTTTCCTCCTAAAGACACACAATCCTTATTTTATCGCTTTCAAAAAAAAAAGTTTAGATCTTAGTTACAAATAACTCACGAAATTTTTCTAGTGAAAACTGGGGTAGAAAAATTTCGTTCGTTTGTTTGTTTTGGTGTCTGTGCAGGTTTGACCTCGAGGCACAGGGTTCGAGATGACCAAAAGAATGAGTCTCAATCCAAAATAAAGAAAAGAAGAGAAAAGAACAAAAAGAAGTGAACTCAAAGCGCTGAAGCTGAGAAAGAAGCGGACTGCCCAAGATATAATTGAAATCACAGGCTTCGCATGTCCCGCCTTGATCCAAAGCTGAAGAAAGAACCAGCATTTACAGCTGATGAGCATCAAGATTCAGATTGGAGTCTACAGTAAGAACCAGCTAAGACTCAAGATCAAGCTTCAGTGAAATCACAGCTTCCCGGTAGTCCCAGCTACCAAAACTTCCAGAACTACACTGACATAATTCCTTTATAGCCAAGGATATGTAGGCAACCTTTGAAACAGGGTTCGGTCAGACTCTTTTCCAAAATGCTTCTCATGGAGTTTCAAACGGGCAAAAATTCCTCATAATTGCTCATTTTATCTTTGCCCGAAAATCCTTCGTATCTCCGAGCAAAGAAGGCCAGCTGTGAGCACGTGATTTTTTCCCCACATGAATTACTCCTACAGAATTCCCAAAAATAGATTTTTCTTTTAATTATTTGTTATTTTAGGAATTATTGTAGAATTTTTCTGATTATTTGCATTTCTGTGTGCATGTTTAATTTTATTAAATTCATGAAAATACAAAAATACATTGCATTTGCATTTAGGATTTAATTTTATATTTTTTAGATCAATTAGTAATTTAGTTGTTTTATAAAATATAAAATATCACAAAAATAGTTCATTTTGTATTTTTAACTCTTTAATTTTGAATTTTGTAGCTTTTCTTTTAATTTAGGAGTTATCTAATTATTAAGTTGAGTAATTAATGTAATTTGGTAGGTTAATTCAGTTTTAAGATATAATTTAGGTTTTATTTTAATTTGGAAAAAAAAAGAAAGTTTGAAATTAAAAAGAAAAGAAAAGGAATTGAAAAAGGTTGATTTTGGGCTCTTCTTAATTAAATCTCCCCCAGCCCAATTAAACTCCCCATTACCCGTTAAAACCGGCCCAGACCCACGTTATACCCGGTCCAAACCCCATCAGTGACCAAAACGACCCCGTTTCGATTCCCCAATCAGGACCGTCGATCTCACTTGATCGAACGGTCCGGAACTGAGGTCCCTTTAATATATAATTGTCCGAATCCTCCCCCCCCCCCCCCATTTCAGTTCTCCTTCTCTCTCACTTCACCCTTATCAGAGAACACCTAAACCCTAGCGCCGCCCTTGAATTCTCCACTCGCCGGCCGGCGGCGCCACCTCTAACCAGCCCCAAATTCACACCCCAAAACCCCATGGCCTCCTCTTTCCCAATCCTCAACCAATTTCCCTCGAATCTCTCCCGAACCCCTCGAATTTCAAATCTGAGTTCGAAGCCCTAAAAGCCCAAAATCAATTTCTTTTGAATCTGTGCATGCAAGGGCTATTTTCCCGAGTTTTTCGAGTTTTCAAGGCTAATTTATCACAAAACAATGATGGTCGCTGGTTCTTGACAAAGAACAGGCGATTAACATTATTTTAGGTTATATTGGAGTGTCAGTATCGATCTCGAGTTTAGTCGGTAAGTTTTCTTCACTTTTTTCTGTCCATTCTTCGTTTGTTTCACCATCTGTTCCTCTTCTTTTCTTCTCCTTTTCTTTAGTTAGTTTCTCTGGCTGTAAGTTGATAAAGTTTCAAACCTAGATTTTCCCTTTAGATTAAATTTTGTGTTCGTACTTGTTTTTCAGTTTTTCTTTTGAAATTTTTGAATGTTGTTCTCTGATTTTTTGTTAGATTATTTACTCGCCCTGCTTAATTGTCATTCATGACTTTTGAGTTTCTGATTTTTCTAGTCTTATAGTTAGTCTGATTAATTTTGTTTCGACTTGATATTTTAGTTAATTCTAGCTCATTAGTTAGTTTTAAAATCAGTAATTTAGTTAGATTTTGGTTTGAAACCATTTAAGTTTTTTCTCTTCTTTTTTGTCATGGATCAATTAGCTAATTTGATTTGGGTTTTGGGGCTTCATTTCTGACCCAGTTTCAATGAAAGCCCACCTATTTTGATTTGGGGCCTTGGGTCAGGCTTGACCCATTTGGTTTTCAGGAGTAAAAAACAGGGGTTTAAGGGTTAGTTTAGGGATTTTAGGTTAGGGAATCTTTAGTAACTTATTTAGGAAGCTTCCTAGAAGGTGGGATTGGGGCTGTTTTAGAAAGCTGATTTTTAAACTAAGGACCAAGTAGCAAAAATGAAAATTGAGAAAGGATTGAAGGGCAAAAACTGAACTCATTTCTGCTGCCCTAAAACTTCCTTATAAAAGGCAAATTGCTTCATTCTCAAGTCAGAATTTCAGAGACTAGAAAATACTGAAAAAGAGAAACGGCTGGTTTTTGGAAAACTCTAAAGAAACACTGAAATTCCTGCATTTCTTTGGTCCAAATTGATTTAATTTTGCCTTAGAACTTCATAGTTAATTAAAGTATTTTTGAGACTCCAAAGTCTGTTGTTCATTGGGTTTCTCTACTTGTTTGAAGAAGCTGGGTTTTGATTGGTATTGCTGGTTGAAAAAATGTTTTGAGTTTGGGGTTAAAAGTTTTGGTTTGAGCTGCTGATTATGGCACTGTTACTTTGGCTATTTTGCTGCTGCTGCTGATAACTCCTCATTTCTCTTTGTTTTTCTATTGCATTCCAGGTATTTTTCCAAACCACTGACAACAAGTGATTAAGAACATGTATTTCGAGTAAAAGCCTGATTGAATATAAGTCGTATTTGAACTTCATTTCTTCTGTTTCCTCCACTTCTGTAGTGTTCTGTAGCAGATCCTATATTATACATGCTATCTCACTTGTCTCATGTCATTAATATGCTGTAAAAATGAATCTGTGCAATTTGAGAGTTAGATATGATTTTGAATTCAAGTGAATGGTGTTAATTTCTGGATTCTGTTACTATTGGTATTGAGAAAGGATTTAGCTGAGGCTACATGTCACATGTCTATGCGTGAATTAGCTTAAAATTGAATTTAAGCATGAACATCTGGTTGGTTTTGTTATCAGTGTAATTGAAAGTCAAGAATGTGTTGTTGTTTTTTTAGTGTAATGTGAGTTAGTAGCCTTTAAAGCTTCTATGTTGGTATGGACTCGACATGGAGTCCTGCTCTTCAGCCTTGGCTTTTGCAAGGTTTAAGTTCCTTGGGCCTTGGACTTTGAGGCCATTTGCAAGGAAGGATGGTATGCCATTGCTACTGGGGCTTGCTTCTTGAGCCCAGTAGCTCGTTTATTTGTTGCTGCCGGATTTTTCCCACAGCAGACTTGTCCCAAAATGCATAAAAGCTAAAATTCAGAAGTTTCAGCTAGTTGATTTGTGCTTAAATAGTTAAAATTCAAAAGTTAAAAAATGTTAATTCAATTTCATGTTTTATGTCTCTGGTGTTCATTCTTCCACTAAAATTGGGCTCATTTTGGGCACAAACCTGAAGGTCCTTATGAATTGGAGAATCTTACGTTTTATCATGTGTGGGCCTGTTTTCTCTTCGATACAGTCACCTCAGCTGATGATTACTGCTGGCCCAAACCTTGAAAATTAACGATTATTTTAGTTTAATGCAAGCCTTTAATTATTAAGTTAAGTTCGAACCTTAGCCTCAACTGATTAAAATTTCTTTGACCCTTTTAAATTGGCTAGACTTTTAATTAGTTGAGGTGTGTCATAATAAATAACACCAATATAATTTTAAATGAGAAATCATTTGAACAATTAGAATCGAGGTGTACCATTAGTGAATTTTCCATGGCCCTCGCAAACTTGAAAGGACGTAGTTGCTTTAGGCGCGCTATTTTAAAAATTAATTTCCTAAACTCGGGTGTGCATTTCATGTGACCCAACTCCAATTCTCAACAACGTTAGATAAAATGTGTTGTGGACCGTGGTTGCATTTCATGTGACGTGATTTAAGACATGTTTTAGATAACGTTGAATCTTCCTAAAATTAATTAAAAGCGGTTAATAAGTTAAAATATACCATAGGCTAAAACATGTATTACAATCAGATAATAGGCCAATTGTAATAGTTTAAGCGACCATGCTAGAACCACGGAATCCGGGGGTGCCTAACACCTTCCCTCGGGTTAACAAAATTCCTTATTCAGAATTTCTGGTTCGCAGACTGCAAAAGGAAAGTCGAAATTTCCTTTATTTGGGATTTAAAATAAACCGGTGACTTGGGACACCAAATAAACTATCACAAGTGGCGACTCTGAATTGAATAAATAATTCCATTTCGAATAATGTCACTTAAAGTGGAAAAACTCCCTATATATACCTTCGGGTGTGTAAAAAGGAGGTGTGACAGAGCTGAAGTTCGCCGGTTACAAAACAAAAACTTTAGCTCTAGAGCTGAAGTTTGCCAGTTACAAAACAAAAACTTCAGCTCTAGAGCTGAAGTTCGCCAGTTACAAAAATAAGAACTTCAGCACACTTGGTTCAGCACACTTGCTACTTCAGGCCCGTCTACTAGAATGCTGAAGTTTTGCATGATTGCATTTGCTACTTCAGCCCCGTATGCTGAAGTTATGCGAAAAAGTGGGTACGCTTGTAATTTTTTTTGCAAAGCGGGCACAAGTTAAAACGTGACACAAAAAGCGGGTATAGATGCAAATCCCCCTGTTTCAATGGCTAATTCTAGCAAAATACAGTTGAGTCATCTTTATTCAGTAGCATACGCAGTATTTTTCGTAAGCGGTGTCATCATTTTAAACTGTGAATAAGTAAATGAGTCTAATAAAAAAAGAACACGATTTGAATCATATTAATAACTCAAGCATATTATTACAAATTTACATTTTTTGAAATGCATTCAGAATAAACTCGTTAGAATAATTTCTTTTTACATAAGGCACCAAACATTCAATTAAAAACTCATCATTCATTTGATTTCGCAAATTATTTTTATAAATTTTATCGTCGAGAATATAGATGAACAAAAAGAAAAAAAAAATAGCCGAACTACTTATGGAAGATTTTGTTAAAAGTTCAATAGCTCAAACCTAGCGGGTGTATCTTAAGCACAAAAATACTAAAACAAATAATGATGTTGTGCGCCTTCGAAATACGCAGTATTTTTCGTAAGCGGTGTCATCATTTTAAACCGCGACTAAGTAAATGAATCTATTAAAAAAAAGAACACGATTTGAATCATATTAATAACTCAAGCATATTATTACAAATTTTCAGTTTTTGAATGCATTCAAAATAAACTCATAAGAATAATTTTATTTTTACATAAGGCACCAAACATTCAATTAAAAATTCATCATTCATTTAATTTCGCAAATTATTTTTATAAATTTTATCGTCGAGAATACAGATGAACAGAAAGAAAGAAAAAATAGCCGAACTACTTATGGAAGATTTTGTTAAAAACTAAAAGGTCAATAGCTCAAATCTAGCTGATGTATCTTAAGCACAAAAATACTAAAACAAATAATGATATTGTGCGTCTTCGAACACGGGACCTCATCTCTAAAATTGAAGTGCTCGGCCCGACGACCTGCTTAACTCTTTTACCAGTAGTGTCACTTTATTTTGTTTGTTCTAATTTTAGTTTCGACATTTCAACCATATATAAATTCCCCGACGAAGCAGTGTCACGCACCATATATAAAGATTTAGTAAAATTTCCCCACAAAGCGTGTCACGTGACACTGCTTCGCCTAAGGTAGGTCCGCCACTGGTGATCCCGTCCAAAATGATTTTTTAGCATATATTGTATAGGCCACTTTCCAGACGAATAAACCGATCGATAGCCAACAGCTAATGTTATATCAAACCAACCGATATCTTACCGATTGGATAGCAGATTAGTACATGTAAAAGTCGGTAATCGATAAGCCGAACCGATAAACGCAATATCCAATTGATCGCCCGATTAGCAGCCCTAGTACAACCTAAAGAACATTCAAGTTTAGTTACACCCCCGAATAAAAGCACTTTTACCTCGCTATAATTTATGTAGACTTTTTTCTTTTTCTTTTTTTATAAGGAAATTTATGTAGATTTTTTCACCCACCAAAAGCTTGAACTATGATTTCTAATAAATACAATGTTTTTTTTCTCCCCAGTTCAGTAGAGAGTACCCTAAGCTTTATCAATTAGAAGTTGCAATCAATCAATCTTTGGTTTCTCATTAAGTTCGTGCTCATGTCATAGAAGCATGGATCTCGCGAGGCCATTTGTTCCGGCCATTGTAGCACGTGTGCCGCCCGAGGCATAAGGGGCATGATGACTTGACGTCATCCTCACCTTCCTCCGGCTTACATCGGCAATCTATTCGGGGCCTTGTACACACCGCTCGTCACACTATGGAAGCTGGCTATGCCCGAAGTCTTTCACTTAACCACAGGGAGGGGGATGCCGAAGGCAGGACTAGTGATGACTGGAGTGGAAGTCGTAACAAGGTAAAACAAGGTAGCCATACTGGAAGGTGCATCTAGAAAGTGAATCGTATTCCATGAATATGATATCTATCTAGTGTGATGTACGTAATATATGACAAAGGTGGTCTGTATATCATTTTATCCACATCGGGATAAAGAAAGGGAGAATAAAGAACCATATACTTCACAGCTGAACTTATTAGGACGTGGATACATTACAGCTGTATAGCAAGTAAAAAATTTAGGCACTCAACGCCTGAAAACTCTGGCATATTCTACGTGTATGGAGAAAGGCAAGTGATTTCGACTCACAAGTCTGCATGCACATCATATGCATCATCACCAAAGCTTTCCAATTTCACTGAACTCAAGTGTTTTTGGCCAGCAAGTCTGGAAAGAATCAGCCTTGCGATATTTTCACCAGCAACAGCACTAGTTTCCATGGTGCTAGCTGCATTTTCAAAAGCATTCACATAGTACAAGTGCTGACCATCCAAGATAAAGGGTGCAAATACCTCAGGAGCATGATAGTGTGGGTATGCAGCCCAGTCTATCCGGACTGTCTCATTTCTGACACTGCAAACACAAAAATGCAAACGCTCAGCCTGTAATCAATCCTTTGATAAAGTTAAATCCTTTAGATTTGGAATGGGGACCTCCGTAACAGATGAAGTTCGAGAGATTTAAATTTGATTCTATAATCTAACAAATGCTAAGAACAGATGCAGTCAGGATTGGTTTTCCCACTCATAAAAATCTGGTTTAATAAGAGAAAGGCAGTACATAATAAAAGGGCAATGTGAGCCATGAGCCCCTTTTCAAAAGAATCATCGCTTGTACAATATCCATGATGCTTGTACAGTCCCGCAATCATAGCAGCAACATTACGTAACTCATCATAATGGTTACAAGATAAACTTTCACCATGCCACCTAAGAATCTTGGATCCAGAAGTCGTAATAATATGACTCTTGACTTCTCCAAGAGTACACAGAAAAAAGAGTACATAATTCTATAAATCCTCAAACAGGAGGAATCCTCCATGCATAAAAGAATCACATGAATTATGTTGTCTTTTATCTTTTCTCCTAGTTTTCTTTTGGTGATGGAGCCTAAAGTAACATTGGCTGATGTACTTGGTTGGAATTAGACAAATGATTTTGAGATTGGTCAACTGTTTCCATGATAATGGAGATTATCTAAGTCATGATAGTTAACATTTAACCAATAGCTGGGAGAATTGATTAGGCAATAATTCCTTGTAAGAATCTAATAACCATGGAATCAAAGAAATTCAAATCCTAATATATCATTGATCAATCTCACATGTGTCGCTAGTTTTTTGGTAAATCTCACATACATCACTAGGACAAGTACCCGAGGAGTCAAACTAGATGATCAGCTACTCCAATGGCTGCATCAGAAGAACCCAATGGCTATTTTCCATGGTACACAAATTTTTAGCTTATAGAGAAACAACTTATGTAGATGAAAGAATCCAAATGCAGCTACTTCTGATAAAAGATGAAATAGCTAGCCATATAAGATTATACCTGAAGATCTGATCTAATAAAGCATCATCAAGAGATCTTCGAGAAAACACCTTGTATGTCATATCATTGTGCTTATGCTCCTTAATAACTGAGATGCTTGAAAAAGGAACATCAGGTGTCTCGACAGTGCCCACCAGTTGTGGAATATCTGATATGGAACCTAAAGCAAAATAAGCCTTGCAGAGAAAACCATCCCATTTAGTGGAGAATAACACTAGCACTTTCCTTTTTAATAATTTTTGAAAGCATAATGAGATTCTATTTTGAGTAATTTTTGTATCTATAGTGAAGAACAAACAAATCATGAGATGGAGTGCTCACAGGATTTAATAGACCTCTAACAAAAGTTGTAAATGTGTGCTGTAATTTCCTCTCAGGTATTGAAATTTCTGGAAGAAAGTGAATATTCAGCTCATCTAAAGGTGTGGCAACCACTGTTATTCCACATGGGTAACTCTTTCCTTTCATGGTATTGAGTTGATAATTTCCCCCCAGGAAAGAAACTGACTTTACTTCTTCATTAAGGTGCAATTTGACATCTGAATGATTGATCAATCGAGCAGCCATTTGCTGATTCCCTTCTTCAACTGACCATAAGCCTTCTGTGCTTCCAGCCAAAGATACAGCACCGGCAAGTCCACTGATGCTGACACTTTGCCCATAATTGATTCTTGTGATAACCTAACAAGGGCAAGAAACCTTGTTGATAAAAAAACAAAAAATGCTGTATTTCAATTTTTTCAGATCCAAATTCAAACTTTATATTGCGCCTGCCATTTTTAAATTGATCAAAAGGTTAAAATTCCACTTCAATCTTGAAGCAGCATCAAGTTTGCTGAAGCAGAAAAATTCAAATATTTGAGAATTTCTGAATAAATCTCTCTTCATCTAATGAAAAATCTCGCCCGTGGTTCCTATCTCATCCTCTAAAAAAATCTCCTATTTTACTAATACACACCTCATCTTTCCTATTAAAAATAACCTTCTATTTTACCAGTACACATGCATAAGATGTACATATTGAGGCATCTTAAGCCAAGCATATCATGTGGAAGGTCAGTTAATCTAAAAGACCTGTAACCATATGAATCAATCAACTAAGTAATAGTTTTCAATGGTAGCATTTAGGTCTATGGAGATCCTTATGGAAGATAGAGACAGCTAAGCAATAGTTTTCATCATCTGTTGTGCAGCTTGGAAACTATTGTAACAATGAGTAACTTGAAAAGGATGAGACTAAAAATAGTTAGTTAATCGCAAATAATGAGGATGTCACTTTACCTTAGATATATCCAGGGGCGGAGCTGGCATTTCAAATACGGGTTCGGCTGAACCCAGTAACTTTTGCTCAAACCCTCTATTTCTCTTAAAAAATTATTGAGTTATACACAAATTATTAATCTAGAACTCAGTAACTTAAAAGGATTAGAATATTGAACCCATAAGTTTCAAATCTTGGCTCCGCCTCTAGATATATCGTCCCTAATGTATTATTCTATGTTTGATATTGCATGGAGGTTATCTAAACTAAGGAAGATGGATACTAGGAAGGAGTTGTGGAATGTCCATCATATGGTTGATTTTTAAGAGAAATCGTCAAGGGCTCAAAGTACATTCTAGAGGTCAAAGACTTCTTGTGTTTCATTTGTAATTTCAGTGTAGAATAGACAGTCCATACTGTACTACTTGAATCTTTTTGGAGATTTGAAGTGAGCACGTACAGTAAAATCAGCAGCCTGTCGTCATATTAATAAATCATGTTGACTTATCAAAATCTGGGTTGCGCGGACTCTCCAAAATGTTGCCGCACCCGTGTCGGATCCTCCAAAAATATAGTACTTTTGGAGGATCCGACACGCACCCGCCGACATTTTCGGAGAGTCTGGGCAATATAGATCAAAATAACTCACTGTCTTGTACAAACTTTAGCATCTACTGTATTAAGGACATCAGACACTTTCTCATAAGTCCAATTATTGTATCGATAGCCAACATGATTGTTATCTTTACCTCAAAAACACAACAAAAATGATATCATCTTTACCCTTACCCACCTGACAGTGTAAAGAGTATGCAGATGAGACTAAACTTGGTTATATTCTAAAAGGCTAAGCTCATCTTGTTTTATGAAGCCACTTGTAAAATAAAGGATGACAATAAACTGCAGAATAGGCAAGAGTTACCATCAAGCACTAACATACTGAGTGGTATGACATCTGCCAATTTAAAGCACAGCAAAAAAAGGAGTAGCAACAGGACACTTGTTAACATGAAAGGAATCATACATGGAGAACATAGAACAGAGGTTTCTTCTTACCGTGACAAGTTCTTGAATGAGTCGAGGAGACAAACCAGCATCTAGTAACTCCTCCTGCAATGTTCGTTTCGTCATATTGTAAAGCCCGGACCATTTAAGCATCTCTTCCACAGTCTCAAATACTGGCCGCGACTCAAAACTTTTATAATACTTCAAGAAACTATCCACGGTGCCCTACAAACAAATTTCCATGTCACAACATCATAAGAAGCTCAAGAACTTTCTGCAGAATGCAAATATCTTGACAATTAGCTGGAACTTGACCAAGAATCTTCTTAAACTGTATACCATCTCATGCAGTCAAAGATCGAGCGGAAGCACTCCATCAAGAAAAAAGTTGAAATTGTAAACGCTATGATAATAAGTGGAATGAACCATAATGAAGGAAGCAACATCGTAAACACTATGATTCCCTCATGGCTTATAGTGTGTATACAATGTTCATAAACAACATTATACATGAGCAAGGCCATCATAACAGTACCACCAAAAATTATGTCTGGTACATATATATTCTTTTCAAAGCACTACGTCCAATCTATGAACGTAATAGTGGTGGAGCCGGGAGGTAGAGGGAAACGGCCAGCTACGCCCTAGTTTTTCTATAACTATCAACACTACCCTAAAAAAAATTAGTAAAGTTTTCCTTAACTCCATATTCGACAGTCTGACACATACCGCCCTTCTCAAGAATGTGGCTCCGCCACTGCCACTAAGTGTATAATATATCACTGCATTATGATAAGGAAATCAATAGAACAAAATCAAAGTGTGTACATTGTTACCAGGACAAACCAAGGGCACAAAAACATGGTCCTAAATGCCAAAAGCACAACATTCACAATCAAATATAAATATGATATGCATAGAAATCTGTACCAACTAACAAAGGCTCGGTCCCTTTAATTAACTACCTTGTTTGCTCTTAAATACCTACACCGCAAGTTGCTCCTTAGATCCCACTACTAACATACAGAAAATTAGAGCTATACTAACTATATTCTCCTAATCTTTTGCCCACTGCCTCAGTTTTTCACTATAGCATTAACTAAAAGATCTTGTTTTTCGTTATATTTCCACAAAATTTTAGTTAATAAGAAAAGGAAAAAAGGAGCTGTTGGCATGTTCCACAAAATTGCTAGTGAAGTTGGAGTACCTCAACGAAGGTGTTCATGCGAAACAGAGAGAAGCCATAGCGAAAGAAAAACAAGATGGAATTGGCGAAGGACACAAGGCTTTGGAATATAGGGAGCTTCGATTGGGAAGTGAAGGTTTTGAAAACGAACTGGCGTCCATCCCAAATGCCAAATGAGGAATCAGATTCAGAAGGTCGGACAGAGAGATTTAGATATTTAGTGTAATTCAAAGCGTGGTAGTTCTTGGGGTGAAGAATGGAGGCACCGGCCTCGAATGTCTCGCCGGAAATAGTCACCGTTGCCATGCGCCCTCCGACAGCACCGTGCCGCTCGAAGATTCTGATTGTGCCGATTTCGGAGTTTGAATAGCTCCGCAGGAAGTGCGCCACGGAGGAGCCGCTGATTCCGCTGCCGATAATGCAGACAGTCGGAGATGATTCCGTGGAGATGAGTACAAGTGATAAAACCACAACATTAATGGCTGACTGGATATTCTTCATCATTTCGTTGCTTACTTGATATGTTATTAATTCTTATAGCTTTAAGCTTCTAAAATAAGCTCAAAAATATCTTTAGTAAAGGTTGGGGAGAACCTTTTCTTTTTTTTTTTGTGCATCCCAAAAATTACTTGTGCTCTTTCTAAAAGTTTGGTCATACATCTAAGTCAAAAGTTTGACTTGTCGCTGCGAAAGGTTTTAGTACACGATAGTCGTATGTGAAAATTTAAAGAAAAGTCATACACACACAATACTTGATGATAGGAAAGAACTAGTAAACTAATTCGCGCATAAAGATCTCGTTAATTTATGAGATGTTATTTTTCTAATTTTTAAAAATTAAAAATAACCAAACAAGTAAGTTCTTGCATAAACTAAAATATTGAATAGTAACCCTTGATCAATCCACTTTGCTCGAACTAAAATTTTGTTATAAAAATGATCTATGTTCACAGTTGTGAAAATACAATTTTTCATTTAGGAATTCATGGTTCCTGATAACTGTTACTAAAATGTTAATGATTTCTCTTAGCCTTATAATAAGATTTAGTTGCAATTGACTTTTGTTTTACTTACTGCAAAGGCAAAGATTTTAGTGTGACAAAAATATTTATTTATTGAGAAAACAACATGTTGATCCTAGTCTCAATATTTTGGTTATTATACCATCATCAAAAGTAATTTTTTTAATGAAGATTAATTGGGACAATTTGAAACACCAAACTGCCAATTATATTCAGTAAGAATTAACAACAAAAATGGACATCTATTTTGAAAAACTAAAAAAAAAATATCTACAACAAAATTTATAGTTATAACATTCTAGCAAACAAAACTATACAACATGAATCAAGTATATGGCACGGGCAATTTTTTTTCAAGGCACCTTATCTAAATCTATCTATATCTATACTATATTAAAAGCACGAAGGCCTTTAGCGAAATGTCGTTTGCCTTTTTTATCCTTTAAAAATAAGTTTCACATTGAACAAAATTGTAATTAAATAATTTTCCTAATTTTTATGACTTTGAAATCATCTAAAATTTTCTTTCCTTATTTGAATTATATAGGAACTCCTAATATTTTTAATATTTAAGACCTTGAAATCAACTAAATTTTACTTAATAATTGCTTCCTTATTTGAAATCCCAACGTCCAACAAAATACTTGTATTGATTCGTTCGGATGCTAAGGTATTAAAAGTGATTTGAACCACTATCTTATTTATCCTTATTGAAGTTAATAATTAAATTTTTATAGACAGTTATAATGCCAAATTCTATCAACTCGACCAAAATTAGCAAAGTCATTAAGTACAGTTTCTTTTTCATATTTTTTTAAGTAGTATGAGTTCTGACTTTTCAATAATTGCTAATGGAAGTTCACCTTAAGAGGTTGTCTTTTGCTTTCACATAACAAATATTTGTTTACATGGATATATTTTGTCATCTATCATAATATGTTGTTAAACTCTGTTTGTTTTCAGCCTTTGTATATGTCTAAATTCCTTCATCTGTTAAGTATCGAGCTTTTAGATGTTTATTGGGATTCCTTGAATAAAATTTCATATTTGGGAAAAAAATTATAGTCTAAGTTAATTTTCTTAATATTTAGTACTTCAAAATCAACTAAAATTTGCTTATTAAATTATTCCTTATTTCAACTAAGTACGAAATCCTAAACATAATCTTTTCAATTAATAAAAGAATGTTACTAAATTAGTTTATGGTCACTTTATGGCGCATTGTATGAATTTGATACCACATTTAATCATATGACATTTCGCTAAGAACCCAAAATAGTTATTTGATACCACATTTAATCATACTATATTATACAAGCCTAAATATATATTATAAAAGTAATATCTATACGAAATATTGATTGGCTTTTTATCCTTTAAAAGTAAACTTCATATTGAAAATATAAGACAAATATTTTACTAATTTTTAAGACTTTAAAATCAATTAAAATTTTAATTATTAAATTATTTCTTATTTGAACTATGTAAAAGCAGTGGCAAAGCTAGAAATTTTTCCAAAGGTGTTCAAATTTGAAAGAAGTAAAAAAATTCCGGACAAACGATATTTAATATGGGTTATATACCTCTAAATCGTAATATATATATATATATATATATATATATATATATATATANATATATATATATATATATATATATATATAGTAGCCAATTGACCACCCTTATGATCATGTGGCTTCGTCCCTGTGTAAAAGGTCAAAATATTTAGGACTTTAAAATGAATAATATATAAAAGAAATTTCTAACTTAATATGTACGCACACACTGAGTGAATTCAATAACTTTTCATAATAATTTGTTCGTTCTATTGAATTTGCATGTTTTAGCAATGATTTCTTCGCCCGCATGCACGTTCCAACAAATTTATATAAATTATAAATTCATATTTTTTTTTTATTTCAACAACTAAAACCTCACTAAATGGATAACATTAGAACCTTTGAAGGGAGATTAATTGAGAAACTATAAGACTCAATTTTTTAATTTATGTTATTTGACTAATCTTTAAACAATCGTAATAGTAGTCTATACCTTGTTTATCTCTTTTGAAAGAACTTGAGAATAGGTTTGAAGAAAATTTCACAAAATATCTGATCACGCCCAACTATGCCTTATAAAAAGGACAATGCGGTCGCTGCAAATATAATCCGATTTACAAGTCCGGAGTCGAATCCCACAGAGAACTAAGGTTTAGCTACAGCTGTTCACTATCACCAAGAAGACAAGCTTGAACAATTCCTAACTTATAGATATTAAGATTCTTGTGTTTAACTAATTAACTAACAAATTAAAATAGTAAATTAACAACTAACGATACTGAGGGTTAGAGAAAAGATTAAGGAGGTCTAGAGTTATGATTTTCCCAATTGTTGGAATCCGTCCCGCTATGTCTTCTATAATTTTGCCTAAGTATTCTCTACCGATCATGAGCACTCTTATTACCGTATATCTCTCCCGAGTAATTACGACAATTTGCTAGACGCACTCTCCCGAGCTACGCTAGCTGGCTTTTAATACAGCTCACTTCAGATGGCACCCAAGGCTTCGTTATCCCTAATCCCGCCTTTAAACACTCGGTTATTGATCCCTCATATACTCTAGGAGTGGTGTTGTTCAACAATTACCTAAATATGCACTCTCTCCCGAGTTATGCATACTAAATAGCCACAGCTAATTGAGAGCTCTTCAATCAACCAGAATATAAACGTAGTTGAACAAATAGATAAAAGCGATGGCTCAATTATATAACAACATAACAAGAATTTATCCTTCAAAAGGTTCTATCAAACTCTAGATAACAAATTAGCTATTCATAATAGTATGTAAAACTACAATACTAAAAGTCATAACCAACAATGAAAAATAGGAAGAGGAAGGAAAAAACTCGTAGAAGAATTCTCCGCCTTGCTCCCAATGTGTTCTTGCCTCCAAGGGTGTTGTCTAACCCTAAAGTAGTGTCTCCTGCCTCCTTAGGTCTAATTTGTGTTCAAAATATGTCCCTTCTTGTTCTTGGCCGGCCTCCTTTGTTTAATATAGGGTTTAGGACTTAAAATCCCATATTTTGCACTTTAGTCCCTAAAATTTTCGCTTCCTGCCGCGGTTTTGCCGCGGTCGCGGTGGAACCGCGGCCAAACATGCCCTCTGATTCTTCAGTTGTCCGCGACCATATTCTACCGCGGTTCTGCCGCGGTCGCGGTGGAACCGCGATTTTTCACCCTGTTTCGTTTGGAATTTGGAAAAACGTAAAACATGAAAGTTGTAGCCCTTTGAGCTAGCTTTTCAACCATATATTGTGGATCCCAAATGGAGTTCTGAGCAAAAAGTTATGTCTATTTTACTAGACAGTACGCAATATGCCTCCTCAAGTCTTCGTTCGTACTTAATTATCAAATTTGACCCCCGAACACGATCCCGGCTTAATTCCTTGAGCTTTTATTCAGACTTCAAAGCTTAAAATCACTTAAATTCATTTCATAACATCTATATAGCTCGGAATCACACCTACAAGGCACAAAACACACAATTAGTGCAAAACACTAGCGATTAAAGCGCAAACTCAATTAAAGTGCAGTAAATTCGAGTGTAATAAGCGACTAAAATATGCAATTATAGCCTATCATCAACACCCCACACTTAAACCATTGCTCGTCCTCGAGCAATCAAACTCCACTTTTTTTATAGACACGACCTTTTTAAACAATTCTCCTAACTCATCACACCAAGAGTATTTAAAATAGACTAAGCACAAAAGCGTAACATCTTCACCTCAAGATTTGACTCACAAGTACCACACGTTATTCACAACTCACCCACTTACTCTAATATAGAGGTGAATAACATTACCTTTCCTTCATGAATCAAGTGCCCTCACACAACAAAAGAGAGTAGTTCCACACAATAAAATTTAAGAACACTTAGGAACTCAAGATAGAAAGAATTCACTCACTCTCAGAAATAACATTCATATGCCACAAAAGATGCACCATAAGCTTGCCCGTAGTGTACTACTCCACTAATCGAGCTCATTCAATCTTGGATCAATTAGGACTTTATTTGGTTGTAATGTAGGCTACGGGACGGGTAGGATTCATTTAGATATAAGAGTGACTACACCTCCCTAAGCACTTTAATACATATACTTTAACATTCAAACCCCATACTTATGTCAAACCAAAACTCCACCTTCACATCAATGTATATTACCCCATTCTTCTTTAAGCACACTTACATCAAGAGCCACCACTTATCAAGGAATTTTTTTTTCACAACAATCCAACTATTTTTTTTTTCAATTCAAGTAGCTCTTACTTTTTCAAAACAGTGCACCTTTCTCCTTATTTCATTAGTTCCACTCAAAAGCCAAACCAACCACCCACACTTTAACTTTTATAAAGTTCATAAACAATTCAAGTGCTCATGAGAGGTTACAATGGTTCAAATAGATGGTTAATTCGAACAAATGGGTAAGGCTTGTAATGTGGTTGCCAAAGAAACAGGATTACAGGCTCAAAGGGGTTAACTACGATACATAACAATTAGGCGGGTAAAATATACATATCTGGCTCAACAAAGAAACGCCTATATCACTTCCAAGACTGAACAAAACTACTATTTCGCTTTGCAAACACACAGGGCAAGTTCTAGGCATCAAATGCAATGCACTGAATAACGCAAAACCTTACACACACATGGCACATAACTCACTCAGGATTGGATTCATCAAGACACTCTAGTCAAAGCAGTTAAGCAAATTTAAGATCATACAATTTAAGGTACTTCTACAAGAGTCAAAAACTGAGCATAAGCGTCACAAACAATGTACTCATTATTCTCAAGGCATAACAAAGTCAAGAGATATTGCTTCAATTCAACACACAACACAATGGCTCTTATTCCTTAAAAAAAACTAACTACACTCGGTTCAAATAAAACCCTTGGAAAAGAACCGTGGCCCAAAGAAAAACCAAGGGGGAGTTATTACACTACCTAACAAAAGAAAATCTTTTTTTTAGACTTACTTCCCTCAAGAAAATTGTCTAGTAGATCCGTCATCGGGAAAAGTCCAATCTTTTTTGTAAAAAATTATTAACTAACACAGCTAAAGTAGCATGAAAGTCACCCAGATAATCTCTTCACCCCACACTTAAAGTTGTGCATTGTCCCCAATGCACACCATACGTACAAGCGGTAAAAGAGATTCCTTGGTAGGCCAAAGGCCGAAGCACTACAGTTCATGGGGTACTCAGACTTCTCCCCAGCTTGGTCCTTCGTGTGGGTACCTCACACTTAGTTCCAACCATTTGGTTTGTTGTTGCATTCTTCCAATACCTTTGCTTTCCAATGACTCCTAGAAAATAAAAAAAATTGACACTACAAAAATAATACAATTAAAAATAAATAAATAAATAAAAGAAAGCAATAAAGCTGGGTTGCCTCCCAACAAGCGCTTGATTTAACGTCGCGGCACGACGTGAATCACTTTCTGCCTCCACTTTGAACTTATGAATCGGACCCCAAGTTTTGATTCTGCTCTATGATCATGCTCCTGGGGTGGTGGAACGAATCTGGCTGGCCCAATAAAATAATGTAGTATTCTGCACTTCTTGGCCTTTAGATGAGGTGTGTAATCCCGACTTTCTGGCAAGAAGAATTCCAGAATGTAAGCACTTTGTTCCTCATTCCTTGACTCCTCAAATGGCTCGGACGACTCTATTTCCATATCATCATCTAAACACAATGTGGAAAAATGCTTGGAGTGAGGACCAATGCGCTCAACTACATGAACATTGGGACTGTCTACATTCTCAACACTAATGACAATAGAGTCAACTAAATATGTATCCTCAATATCCTTGGTTGACTCTAGTATCTCTTCTACAACATCGACATCCTCGAAATCTAGTGCGATTGATTGTTCGTGTTCTACTCTAGCCTCCTCCTCTAGCTCATCAGTTTCTGTATCTAATTCACGCTCTTCTTGGATACTTTCACAATATTGGCTTGTTGAGCATTAAAAACTTCAACCAGTTGACTCATGTGAACTTTCAAGTTGTGAATAGTTTCCTCCTGCCTTTCTATCCGCAGTAGTAATTTACTCTGTTGTTCCAAAATGCACTTTAACATATCTTCGAGCTTCTTTAGGTCAGCTTCCCTAGGTTCTTTGTTCCTATTAACTTCACCAGAAAAAGAAGAACCATCAAAGTAAGGGGTTGGGGGAAGGTAAGAAATATAAGCACAACCGTGAAAGTGACCATCTTGACCACCACACATATCACACACATTCCACACATAAGATTGAGTTGGTGCAAAAAACTCGCTCTCAGGAATATTTTGATAATTTTGCCCTGGGTGGTTTCCTTCACAATATGCATAAGGAGGATCAAAAGTGGAATTACCAACAACAAAATTCTCATAATTCTATGATGTCATGTTTCTCAAATAAACAAATAAAACTAAAATAATAATAAAAAAATTAAAAAAATCAAATAATAAAATAAAAGTTCAAACTTGAAACCTAGCAATATGTACACCTACAACTACACCGTTAGTTCCCCGGCAACGGCGCCAAAATTTGATCACGCCCAACTATGCCTTATAAAAAGGACAATGCGGTCGCTGCAAATATAATCCGGTTTACAAGTTCGAAGTCGAATCCCACAGAGAACTAAGGTTTAGCTACAGCTGTTCACTATCACCAAGAAGACAAACTCGAACAATTCTTAACTTATAGATATTAAGATTCTTGTGTTTAACTAATTAACTAGCAAATTAAAATAGTAAATTAACAACTAACGATACTGAGGGTTAGAGAAAAGATTAAGGAGGTCTAGAGTTATGATTTCCCCAATTGTTGGAATCCGTCCCGCTATGTCTTCTATAATTTTGCCTAAGTATTCTCTACTGATCATGAGCACTCTTATTACCGTAAATCTCTCCCGAGTAATTACGACAATTTGCTAGACGCACTCTCCCGAGCTACGCTAGCTGGCTTTTAATACATCTCACTTCAGATGGCACCCAAGGCTTCGTTATCCCTAATCCCGCCTTTAAACCCTCGGTTATTGATCCCTCATATACTCTGGGAGTGGTGTTATTCAACAATTACCTAAATATGCACTCTCTCCCGAGTTATGCATATTAAATAGCCACAGCTAATTGAGAGCTCTTCAATCAACCAGAATATAAACGTAGTTGAACAAATAGAGAAAAGCGATGGCTCAATTATATAACAACATAACAAGAATTTATCCTTCAAAAGGTTCTATCAAACTCTAGATAACAAATTAGCTATTCATAATAGTATGTAAAACTACAATACTAAAAGTCATAACCAACAATGAAAAATAGGAAGAGGAAGGAAAAAACTCGTAGAAGAATTCTCCGCCTTGCTCCCAATGTGTTCTTGCCTCCAAGGGTGTTGTCTAACCCTAAAGTAGTGTCTCCTGCCTCCTTAGGTCTAATTTGTGTCCAAAATATGTCCCCTTTTTGTTCTTGGCCGGCCTCCTTTGTTTAATATAGGGTTTAGGACTTAAAATCCCATGTTTTGCACTTTAGTCCCTGAAATTTTCGCTTCCTGCCGCGGTTTTGCCGCGGCCGCAGCCAAATATGCCCTCTGATTCTTCAGTTGTCCGTGACCATCTTCTACCGCGGTTCTGCCGCGGTCGCGGTGGAACCGCGGTTTTTCACCCTGTTACTTTTGGAATTTGGAAAAACGTAAAACATGAAAGTTGTAGCCCTTTGAGTTAGCTTTCCAACCATATATTGTGGAGCCCAAATGGAGTTCTGGGCAAAATGTTATGTCTATTTTACTAAATAGTGCGCAATATGCCTCCTCAAGTCTTCGTTCGTACTTAATTATCAAATTTGACCCCCGAACACGATCCCGGCTTAATTCTTCGAGCTTTTACTCAGACTTCAAAGCTTCAAATCACTTAAATTCATTCCATAACATCTATATAGCTCGGAATCACACCTACAAGGCATAAAACACACAATTAGTGCAAAACACTAGCGATTAAAGCGCAAACTCAATTAAAGTGCAGTAAATTCGAGTGTAATAAGCGACTAAAATATGCAATTATAGCCTATCATCAATATCCTTTGTGTTTTTAATGAAACTAAAAAGGAAGCACAATAACTTGTGTAATTGAACTGACACAATTATAAAATTGGGACATAATTTAAGGTGAATGACAATGGACTTTTATAAACAACGTTTTTCCTTTATTGTTGTTGTTGTTGTTATTATTGTTTTTCCTTTATTGAATTAGCTATATATGATCATTATTCATCAATTTTATAAGCTTAATTTTTAGTTTATAACTCAAACATAATTTTAAAAAAAATATATGTAATTTTTTTACAAAATTTTACTCAATAAGATGTATAGGGAACACGCGCAACACCGTCAATATGGGCTTGGCCCGTTGGGCCAGCCCAGCCCAGCCCGTGATTTAGCAGGGCTGGGCTAGAATTTTTGGAGCCCGTTTAAAAATGAGGCTTTTAAGCCCGACCCGAGTAAGCCCGTGGCCTGTGAGGCTTGACTGAGGCTGGGCCGGGCTGGCCCGTGGGCCTAATAAAATATTTATTTAAAATATATAAAAAATAAAAAGTATATTGCTTTTAGAGATGGAAAGTCAGAATTGGATCTTTACCAAGAGGATGTTGTCATGTTACCAAAGCTTGATCTTGAGAAGTTTCAAGAGATGGATGTTGTCATGTATTGGAAGGAACATTCTAGAAAATATCCCGATCTTTCAATGATGGTGCGTGATGTACTTAGTATTCTTATTACCATTGTAGCATCGGAATCAACATTTAGCATTGGTGGCGTGTTCTTACAAAGTACAGAAGTTGCAATTATTATGAAAATGTCCAAACACTTGTTACTACTCGAAATTGGCTGCACAGGTTTTTCCACACTCAAACTGCTAATATTTCTTTATGTGAATTTAAATATTATTAATTTTTAAAATTTAATTATTTTTAATATTTAATTAATTGATATATCATATGAATTGTAGATGAAAGTGAAGATGTTGAGACAACCTTACAAGCGGATTCTAATGTGTTTGACGAATATGATGTGTTGGATATCTCATAAGCATCATGAACGTTCTCTAGAATAGTTTGTTTTAAGTTTTGACTTTTAATGAATGAAATATAGTCTTGTCTTTTACTTTTTTTAGTGTTTGTTGTGATATATTGGAACAATATAAAAGGTTATTAAGTATTGCAAATTTTTTCCAATAAGATATTTTTTAACTTTTAAATAATTATCTTTTTTTAGGTTAGAACTTAAAGAAAAAATATAAAATTATATTTTTAAAAATGATGGGCCGGCCCGTGGGGCCCGCGGCCCACATAGTACTGGGTGGGCTGACCATTATAAGGCCCATCAAAATGGTGGGCTAGCCCAGCCCAGCCCGTCAATTGCTAAAGCTCACATGGGCCGGGCTGGCTTAGCCCGGTCCGGCCCATATTAACAGCTCTAGCGCGTACACTAAGACTAGTATTTATAAAATTTATTGGTGTCTAATTTATTATTAGCGTATTTTGTGTTGTAGTATATTGAAGGGATATAGTGCATGACAGTTGAAACGCTTATCAAGATAGCCTCGAGTCATCTTGACTCTCGTCATTCTAATTTAAGTACAAAGAAAAATACTCCTTCCGTTTCATATTAGATGAGGTAGTTTGACTCGGCACGGTATTTAAAAAAAAGACTTTTGAAACTTGTGGTCTTAAAAGCTTAAGGGGTAAAAAGTTTGTGGGGCCATGACATTTGTGTGAATATAAAAGCTTCTCATTAAGGGTAAATGAAAGAGTTTAAAATTGAATTATTTCCAAATTCAGAAATGTGCCACTTGTTTTGGAACAGACTAAATAGGAAAGTACCTCATCTAATATGAAACGGAGCGAGTAGGAGATTATCTTAAAGCCTAACTGCTCAAGGACTGGAAAAAATTTCGAAGGCTCCTCAAATCTAAATAGAGGTATCTATAACAATCATCAAACCGATTGGACTCCCACAATGCTACATATATAGTTCTTGAGATTTTTCATCATTTTACTGTCGATATTGAGAAAATGGAATAGTGGTATTAGTCATAGTTTTCTTTGTCATGATTGGTCAGCATTTGACATTTCGACATATCCTCCTCACAAACTTATTAAAGCCCCGAAATCCAACTTGTAAAATTAAATGACAAAAGAGCATGATTGTTCAAAGACAACATAAAGAAACAAGAAATGTCATGATATTTTATTGGAATCCACACGCGTAATAGATTAAATATTAGAGAAATGATTAACTGGTAGTTGTTATCACTGCAAAGAAGCCTAAGACGAAATAAAACACATCAATATATGGATGAACCTTGACATCTTTTTCTTAACACATTTACAATACATAGACATAGACAACTCTAGAGGCGGCTGAGAAATAAATTTCACCGCTACTGACAATTCTCAGCATTTAGCAAGATATTGATTCTCAAAATGGTATGACATAAATAATAACAACAATGAGAATCAATGAAATTTATTATTCTCTTGTGGTCTTCCTGTAAAAGCTAAAATCAACAATGAGAAATAGTAAAAAAATATTTTTCTCATAATGCAGAAAAATCACATAGTACACCTGCAAAAGCTAAAATCGACGAATCAACAAGTTCCTGCATTTATTCATGTATTTAAAATTAAAATTTTTAAATAATTTTTGAAGGCTTACTTTCATACATATATTAAGAGATTTTTTCAATTAAACTGATGCAGTTAAATTATCCATATTGAGAATATGTGCCTAATATCATTTCATGGTTTTGATTCGAGATTTTAAGTTGTATTTCAAAACAAATCTATGATTATGCATGAATTATTTCCATTTTATAGAAGTTTTCAAATATTTAAGGGAAAGAAAAAAAAAAAAAAAAGAAACGCATGCTTTGCTTCTGTTTCGATTTCAGAGCTACTCTCTATTTTCTCTCAGTGCAATTCTCGAATCCATCAATATATAAGTAATATCAGCTAGATCGCGTAGCAAGTAAACCACAACCTCATCGCTCAAATAAATAAATTATTTTGTCATAGACGTGATAAATAAAATTACCATCAATTCAACTGTTAAGTCTCATAATGAGCTTTATTATGTGAAAGTCATGTTATTATATTCGAACTCTGAAACTAAAATATCTACATTAAAATATCGATAAGCATAAAGGAACGATTAGCTCCAATAGATAAAATATTTGACAAATAGACTATGCAAAAGGGGGGAAAAATCTATCAAGCGGCTATTATCAATATCTTGAAATTTAAATATTTATTCTCGAGGGTAACTATTTTCCGGCATGTCTTCTATGAGGATCTATAATTTTTATAATCTTACATTTCTTATCATTAAAAAATTTCTTCTCTAGAGCTCCAAAATGAAAGTGCCTAGAGAATGTAGTTCGAAAGAAACTTAAAAAGCGAAGTATAATTAACATCTTCATGTCCCCATGAGAAAACTTAACGAATACAAAAAAATGTAAATTACAAAATATAGAATTTTTCACTCGAGATGTCATAGGAATCCAACAACTTGAATTAGATTATTTACAATATCACGCACAAGTATAAAGTAATTGTGAGCACTAAACTGCAAAAAGAATATTACAAAAACTATCATGCACTCAAGATAGTGTCATATGAAAAAACATAAAATATATGATTCTCCATTCATATAAGTTGAAACAATACTTACCCTTGGATAGTATTCGGCCAGGCTGCTTCTGCCATCCATCAAAAGAACATTCACGATAAAAAAAAGATAACGTTAGAAGTAATTCTCACCCATCTTCAGCTTCTGTCTTCAACTATTAAACACACTAACTCGGTTTTTTCATGATCCTCTCTGATATTATATTTCTTTTATGCTATTACAATAAGAGTAAACTCAGGTACTTTTGAACTCTAACACATTCCTCCATGTGACTGCAATAACGATCATAACTTTGATAATAAACCTTGTGTCACGATCCAAAACCCAACCAAGTAGTGATGACACTTAACCGAACCTGCTAGGTAAGCCAAACAGTATAAGTTCCTACTAAACTGAGAAAAAATCAAAAAATATATATTTAATAAATACTGCAATGAAATTCAATACAACTATCCCAAGGACTGGTAGTACAAGTCATGAGCCACTATGATTTAGATTTACAAACCTGGTGAAAGAAACAAATACAATATCTGTTTGAAAGTTACATAAACAGAAATGAAATCCTACAATACCACGGATAAAGAGGTAGCATGAATCCGGCATACTGGTATGTCTCCAATGCAAAGCTCCGTCTTCACAACTATTCAGCTCTAGAATCTGCACGCAAGGTGCAAAAGTGTAGTATGAGTACAACCGAACACATGTACTCAATAAGTATCTTAATTAACCTCAGAGAAGTAGTGATGAAGTTTTTTTAAGTCAAAAGATATTCACTTACAGAACCTGTGTAGCACAATAATATGTATAACACATAGAAAATATTCCAGATAGACAATTACGGAATAAGGAATATCAACAGTAAAGGTGACCAACATGTATCCGATTCCGTATCAATTATCAAATAAAATGTTCAAGAGAACCTTTCCAGAATCATATATATCAACACATGATGACAACTTCTTTTTTACATTAATCCATTACGTTACCAACAACTCAACAAAACACGAGATGTCAACTCAATATAGGTAATTCCATCCTGGCAATCAAATCGTTAAATAACAACAGATCATAAGGAATTCACTTACAAAATCAAGGCAACACCCAATTTTGACAACAAGTCATAAAATAGAAAAACAAACATATCGTATTTCGTGCCCATATTTTTATCACAATAACAATATTCACCCTTATCACTCTACCCCTATCACTCCGTCCTGACACAAATCACAATATGTAAGCTCTACCCTTACACAAATCACAATATCCAACCATATCACTCTGCCCAGACAAAATTACAATAGCCACCTGTATCGTTCTGCCCTGAAGAAATCACAATAGCCACTCGTATCGCTCTGTCCTAACGGAATTATAATATACACCTGTATCATTCCACCCAAACAAAATCACAATATCGAACTGAATCGCTCTTCCCTAAAAAATCACAATAGCCACCAGTATCACCCCTCCCCCCCCCCACCAATATATTTACATGTGACACAATCATAGTAATGCAAAATAACAAATCATCATCAAGAAGCATACCCTCATAACTCATCAATAAAGTGCACAAGTACATAATCAACAAAAGTGCGAATGTGGTTCAACATATAAAACATGACTACGGCAAATCAGATATAGAAACCAAGCTCAAGTAGTCATATAAAGGATCACATATGTGTCATAGAGTGCATACGTCCCAACCAAGGTACAACACAAGAACAAGTACGAATGTATGTTCGTAATATACGTGTATCTACCTCCAGGGCAAGCTTAGCATAAATCTCAAGCATTGCTCATCATGTTTAACATAGGTTACCTATATCCTCAACATTTCTCTAGCATGGTTAATTGTGCTCTTAATTGAATAATACATGGAATCAAGTAAAACACACAACCAAATAAGGGATAGGGTAAACTAAAATCTACCCCAAGTATGAACACCCATAGCACATATATATACGCTCTTCACCTCATATATACATCACCGTCGCATGTTGCAAACAATATCAACTAGTAAGAAAATTCCCTCAACCAAAGATAGGAAGGCACTTACCTCAAACAAGCCAAATCAATACTCTAAAAATGCCTTCCCGCGCGAATCAACCTCTGAACGGCTCGAATCTAGCAAAAAAACTCAATAACATCAAATAATGCCATAGGAATCAAACTCAAACGATAAAGGTCAAATCTTTAATCAAATACTCAAATTCAACCAAAAAAGTCAACTAAGGCGTGGAACCTGACAAAAGTCAAAAATTCCAATCAACCATTCGAATACGAGTCCAAATATATAAGTTTCATCCAAAACCAAAATCCAAATCAGGGTTCAAATCTCCATTTTACATTTTAGAAAAGTTTTGCAAAAAAAAACCCTCAATTTTTCTCTCATAGATTCACCAATCGAAAGCTTAGATTGAGGATGAAATCGTGAATAATAATCAAATCCGAATCAAGAATACTTACCCAATCCAAGTAGTGAAAATTGTATCAAAAGTTGCCTAAATCAAAGCTCTAAATCTCAAAATGTGATAAAAAGTCCAAACTTTTCAAATACAAGCTTCTGCCCATCTAACTTTTCGAATACAAGCTTCCATCAGTCGCTTTTGCGATGCCCCATCTGCGGAAAAACCCTCGCAGATGCGGAAATCACTTAAGTCCCCAAATCCCGCTTCTGCGGAACAAAACCTCGAATGTGCCGTCATCCGTCCGCTTTTACGGACTCGCAGATGTGCTACCTCTTTGCATCTGCGGCAAAATCCTAGCCTCAGCAAATCTCGATTCTGCGAATTCACAACCGCAGACCTACTCGAGGCCTCAAATCACACAAAATAACATCAAAATCACAAATCATCGATCAAGATCAATCTTTTAAGTTCATAAACTTCAAACTTCAATCCAAGCATCCAATTCAAGCCTAACCAATCCGGAATGAACCCAACCTTTCACATAAGTTCCAAATGATGAAGCAAACCTATTCCAACTTCCGAACACCAATCCGAACCCGATATCATCAAAGTCAACTCTATGTCATACTTATGAACTTTCTAAACATTTAAATTTTCTACTTTCGCCAAAAAGAGCCAAATCAACCTTGGAACCCCCAAATCCAAATTTGAACATACGCATATGTCCAAAATCACCATACGAACCTATTGGTATCATCAAAACAAAAGTTTGAGACCGTTTACAAAAAGTCAAACCTTGGTTAATTCTTCAACTTTAAGCCTCTAAATAAATGAAAATTTCTCTTCAAAATCAATCCCAAACCTCTCGAACGTCGGAACCAATCATTGACGCAAGTCATACTGCATCATATGAACATACTCAAGACCTCAAACCACCGAGCGAGATGGCAATACTCAAAACGACCAATCGGGTCATTACATTCTCCCCCACTAAAACATAAATTCATCCTCGAACCTGCAAGAGTCATTCTAACGCCATCAAACCACTACATAAAATCACCATACACCTACCCATGGGCGATCCCGCGTCACCTCAATTTGTGAAAGCCCATTAATATAATCTAACTGAAGATTCTTTCTTCTACCTTAGTCCATAAACCTTAAAACTCAATCTAACATCCAAAATTCCTTATAAGACCCGATATATATATATATATATATATATATATATATATATATATATATAAAGTCTAAAAAAGTCGCATCGAGTCCCAACCCTATTCCAAGATACAATCACACGATGTACCCCATAATTCACGTACTCATAACAATAACTCCTGACCATAATAGCCACTCATTATCTAATCCGGTACCGGTAAAATACCACATAACAAATAAAACCTTATTCCAAACTTTCAGAACACCGCTAATGATAAAAGAAACATGGAGAAATTCATAACTACCTATGAAATCAATAAGTCGTGGAGTCCTTACGGTTGACAAGGACCATTCCAAACTCTAAGTTGAATAATGACATTTTTATCCAAATGTACCTTACCCAAGTCTGGTTGCACTTATTCCGGGTCTAATGATCTCATCTCACCCAATACAAGCTATTCGATCGACAAGCTGCACCAAATGCCTCCTAGTCACATACGACGCAATTCGTGCACCTAACAAGCAACAACTCGATTATAACCAAAGATGGAAGGAAAGCTAAATAAGAGAACCACCCAACAAGTTCAACAATTACCACCACAAAGCACAATGCTATGAACTAATCTCACAAGGGAGAGGCAAAACACACGAAATAAGAATGAAGATTCCTGTTCAATCATAATTCCGTTGTGGCACGTAGTCCGGACCCAGCATAGCGATCCATATGGAATACCCATCGAGCCATAATGCTCACAATCAACAACCACATGTGTATCAGTAGCAAACACGCAAAGTGCATGACCATAACCATAAAGAAACGCACAACACAAAGTACTATAGACAAGAAACCATAACCACGTCGAAATAAATAATTCAACACACCAGGAACCACCCCGCTCGAATCTCGCCACAAAGGCCTAAACAAAATCAAATCATATGTATAGATAGTCAAGGAGTCTCACAACCCATCATAGCATAAAAGAGCAATACAAGAGACAAGCCAGGAGATGAATAAGATCAACTCTAGCCGATGGCACCCCCCATCAATTGATGTGATAATTAAACAAACCTGATTTGGTATAGAATGCACATTCTTATTAGGCCTCCAATGAGCCCCAAACCATTCCCAATAGTCGCAAAGTGGGTAAATAACCTTTCAAAGTCCATAGTAACCTGTCAATAACACATACCATTAGCATAACTCTTAACACATCTTCACAGTCTACAATCAAGGAATAGTTTGTCCCAGAGAACGTTCAGCCTTTAAGCCTCAAGAATATAAGAATCTCCATGTCCGATCTTCAGCTCTTCCGCTCAAGTAACTAAAAAGTTACTCATACGTAATCACCCCATAAGAATTACTTCCATAAGCCTTTCGCACCGTGTAGCAAAACCTGAATATCAGCAATCAACCACCCAACGGTCTTTGTAGTACTAATCAAGTCTGTACGTCACAACAAAATGCGTCTTCCACAATACACACTCTCTTCAGGCGACCACATATAGTGTTAGAATCCTCTAAACATCTAAAATCTCTCATGCCGACTAAAACTCAGGACCTTCTTTTCGGAACTAAACTGCAACATTGCCCATGCAACCTCAATCCACACGGCGCACCACCTCTATCATGCCGATATGTGAAAATCAAAATATCATGATCAACTCTGAATCACAGTAAGATAAAAACCCCATCAACTAGAAATCTTCTACTTAACCTAATATATGAGAACACTACCACACACAGTAGACCTTCTCTACTCGTAAAAGACATCAACCTTAAATCGTGGGTAAAACTTTCATGAACTCTTCGAAACCTATTAGCACATAGCCAAGCCATCAAAAGTAGGTTATTCAATCAACCAAACCACGGAAAATGCCGAACCCAATGTAACTCATATCCAAATGCTCGCTCTGAAAAGACTTTCTGCGAATTTGGAGTTATTTCCTTCATCTCTCGAATACTTTAATATAGATTCAACAATGATATAAAATACTATAAATCTCAGCGCCCTCCAATGCAAACCTCAAATCTTAGACATACACTAAATTGGAAATCCTTAAACACCACATATAAATTTTGAACTTATTAGAACCCTCTCGAGAATCATTCACCTCACTCCAATATCTAATGCACAACCGATATACGCTGAACAACTTGTGCTCTACCAACACATGCATATCCAAAAGAAGTAACCAAGTGATTGCTCTTCCTTGCACACTACATCCACAACGTATATCAAACATGAATCATTCCAAGACTCCTATGTACCCATAGATTATAATACATCATGTATTCCATAGTCTCCTTGCTCGAGTCACCCTCGAAGTCATCCTGTTTAAGTCATAACTAATCCATAGGTATACCTCAGTCTAAAACTAATATAACACATGACCATGCAATCTGATCATCGATAATAAACTCCCTCACTTGGCTCGAAGTCATAGAACACATCGTCTATAACCGATAGTACTCTTCCTTCATAGCTACCCCGATCTCACTCTGTTAATCAACCGAACTCCCCTAAACTCATGTAACACTATTCATAAAACACCTCAAATATTCTGCCAAGTGCATACTCATCCCCGCGACAGTCATGCGAATCTCCTTAAATGATCCGATCTCTAATCATAGCACATACGTCCCACTGAACAATATTCTGCCAAGTGCATACTCATCCCCACGACAGTCATGCGAATCTCCTTAAACAATCCGATCTCTAATCGTAGCGCATACGTCCCACTAAACAGAAGGGAAAACTCTTCATAGAAGCCTCGAATGAATCATATAATCTCAAACCTTCTAGTAAAGGATAACCCACCTGCTTAGCCTCTGACTGACATCTCTCTATGGCCCTACTACAGTCACAACCACTATGCAATCAATCCTCCCGAGTCTGTAACCGTCAACCAGATACAAGAATATGTTTCATCCCACAAATGGACAACTGAAAGATCTACCAACATATCTGTATCTAAGCTTGAACAACATATTGCGACGATGATCAAGCACTGATAGCCTTCGTAGTCCATCCTCGGCATCACAAGTCATCGGTGTATAGTTGATGCTGAGTGCGCAACATCACATGTGAGTGAATGGAAGAAAATCAAAGATACAGGCTCCAAGTTGAAACAAGGTCGAAGATGGGTATGGACATCATCATGTCGATTCCCAAGACTCTACTACACACTTGCTCATGACTTGTAGAACTTATTAACCTAAAGCTCTGATACCAACTTGTCACGACTCAAAATCCCACCAAGTCGTAATGGCACCTAACCCAACCTGCTAGGTAAGACAAACGGTATAAGTTCCTACAAACTGGAAAAAAACTCAATAATATATGTTCAATAAAAATTGCAACGAAATTTGATACATCTATCTCAATGAATGATAGTACAAGTCTTGAGCCACTATTATTTTGATTTAGAAAGGTAGTGGAAGGAATAAATACAATATATGCTTGAAAGTTACATAAACATAAAAGAAATCCTACGCTACCATGAACTAAATCTCCAATGCAAGCTTCAAAATCTGCGCGCAAGGTGCAGAAGTATAGTATGAGTACAACTGATCCCATGTACTCAGTAAGTATCTTGATTAACCTCAGAGAAGTAGTGATAGGATTTTTTAAGTCAAAAGATAGTCAGTTGCAGAACTTGTGCAGCTCAATAATATGTATAACACAGAGAAAATATTCTAGAAAGAGAGTTACAGAATAAAGAATATCAAAAGTAGAAGTGCCCAACGTGATTCCATTATGTATCAATTACCAAATAACACGTCAAGAGAACCTTTTGAGAATAAAATGTACCAATGCATGATGACAAGTTCCTTTCTAAATCAATCTATTATGCTACCAACAACTCAACAAAAGATGAAATGTCAACTCAACATAGGTAATTCCATCCTGGCAATAAAATTGCAAATAATAACAGAGGCATAGGTTAATATGTTAGGTGAAACATAACAACGTGTAAAATACATGGCAAATCATAAAGAATTCACTTGAAAAATCAAGGCAAGACTCAGTTTTGACAACAAGTCATCAAATAGAAACACTAACATATGGCACCTACCCATATTTTTGTCACAATAATAATATCTACCCTTATCACTCGATCCTGAAAATATCACAATATCCACCCGTATCATTATGCCTAACACAAATCATAATATCCAATCGTATCAATCTGCCCCGACAAAATCACAATATTCACCAGTATCACTCTGCCCTGATAAAAATCACAATAGCCACCCGTATCGCTCCACTCTCACAAGATCGAAATAACCACCCAAATCGTCTGCCTGACAAAATTGCACAATCCATCTGTATCGCTCTGCCTGACAAAATTACAATATCCAACTGTATCGCTCCGCCTTGAGAAAATCACAATCGCCACCCATATCACTCTACCCAACGTGTCCACATGCGCCACTATCACAACAACATAAAATAACAAATCATTATCAAAAAGCATGCCCTCATAACTCATCTATAAAGTGCACAAGAACATAATCAACAAGAATGCAAATGGGGTTCAACACATAAAATATGACTACAACAAAATCAGATATACTAACCAAGTTCAAGTAGCCATACAAAGGATTGCATATGTGTCATAGAGCGCACACATCCCAACCAAGGCACAATATAAGAACAAGTACGAATGTGTGTTCATAACATACGTGTATCTACCACAGAGGCAAGCTTAGCACAAATCTCAAGATTTACTCTTCATGTTCAACATATGGTACCAATAGCCTCAACATTTCTCTAGCGTGGTTTATTTTGCTCACATAGTTGATTAATTAAAAAAAAATATAATCAAGCAAAACACACAACCAAACAAGGCCTAGGGTAAGCTAGAATCTACCCTCAGCATGAATATCCATAGCATTTGTGTATACGTTTGTCACCTCATATTTGCATCACCCTAGCATGTTGCAAACAATATCAATTAGTAAGAAAATTCCCTCAACCAAATCTAGGCAAGACACTTAAAGGGCCTAATAAAAATAATAATAATAATCTCTTCCATTAAATAAAGGGAAAAGGACCAAAAATGCCCCTCCATTATGGAAAATAAAGCAAAGTTGTCCTTATTTTGAATTGATCTCGCACAGGCCCTTATCATAAGTGAATTGGTTCACATTTGTCTCCTCATCTATGAGAGATACAACAAATTTACCCTTCGCTTAACTATGGTCCCAAATATTTCCTTATCATAAGTGAACTGTCTTAGATTTACCCCTCAAAAGTAAAAGACTTTTAACTTCTTACTTTTACCCATTTAAATAAATGTTATTATTACGAAGGAGTGCCACATTGCAATACAATAAATATTAAACCCAAATTTCTTGGAAAAAAATTAACAAGAAAATTACTGTCACGACCCAAAGCGATGGGCCGCGACGGGCACCCAATGCCTTACCCAATCGAGTACCGACGTAATGTATTTTTTTTATCAGACCATCATGGTTAAGTGGGCCAGAAGGGCCGTCATGATATAACCTGAATTAAACATAAGGAAACACTAGACATAGGACGACCAACACGATATATATAAGCTTATACATGTGACATACGGGCCTATAAGGCCGGCATGATTATTTGTACACTCAAAACATTGGCCGCCAAGGCCATACAAGTATCCATATACATGACATCTGTCTACAAGCCTCTAAGAGTGAATAAACGTCATAAAGATCGGGACAAGGCCCCGCCATACAATTCAATACATGTCAAAATCATACTGACCAAATAGGCAACTCTGGAGCAAGTGGAGAGCACCAACACCTTTCGCTGAGCTGATAGCCAACTAGAAAGACTGTTGACCTGTCTATCGGGACCTGCGGGCATGAAACGCAGCATCCCCAGGCAAAAAGAACGTCAGAACAAACAAAGTACCGAGTATATAAGGCGGGAAAGCATAAATAAGAACAGTAATGTAAAGAGAGATATAGAAGATACAACATGTGGCATCTGAGTGCCTCTGAGGGCTACTAACATGAAATGCATGATACATATATATACATAAACTTTTAAAAATATACGCCTCTGCGGGCATCATCATTATCATATCGTACCCGGCCTCGAAGAGGACTCAGTAAAAATGGCTCGGTAGAATTGTACCCGGCCACGTGGAGCTCGGTAAAATCCAACTGATCAGTGGTTGCACAAAAGGTGCCGTACCCGGCCGACTATAGCACGGCTCGGTGGAGTAAAAAAGATATATATATATATATCTATATATATATATATATATATGTAATGCATGTTGGACTCATGGAATCACGTTCTAAACTTTTCGGAGTGACGTAACATCGTTGCACCTTCTACTAACATTATGGACATCATACCATCAATATGAACTTCAATAGGATTCAAGGATCATACATACTTTCTTAGAATAACTTTATAAGGAAAGAACAACATGGACAACCTTAGTTGCTAGGAGTAGATTCGTTATGAAATAGCATATTGTTTACGTTCATTTCACTTTAGATCATACCAAAAGAAAGAAGGAAGTTCCTTAACATACCTGTATGATCTCTTCCTTATTACTCAGCCAAGCTCAACACAACTTCTTGCATCTACAACAAGTGAAATGATATTGCCGTTAACATATAATGTCGTACCATCGTATTTGGCTAGTCGTATGGCTTAAGGAAAATCGGGCAGCAACTCCCCTATTTTTAATACATCCCAAAGACCACTAAGGGTCATCAACAGTCCAACAACAACAACTATAACCAACAATAGCAACAACAACAATATAATCCATATGAGCTTCTCCGATTATCTTAGCAATTACATTGAGCGACAGGCTCATTTTTACTTATAACAAGATATAAATTGAATCCACCTCTTATTCCATAAATTAGCTTACAACCTTAAGATCATCATACTTATATGTACTATATTATTTATAGTTCAAAACATCCACAAAATGCCTTCCAAAATAGGCCCATATCTAGCACCTTAATTTTTATCGTCAATCACTTGTTTTTCATCTTTTCTTCTTCAATCAACTTAATTAACACCTAGAAAAGCTTAACAATAGCAGCCACAACATTATCAATTTATTTCTCACAGTTTCCAGCCACCACAAACCATATATTTAGCCACAAAATAGTCCAACCAAAAAGACAATCATATCCCATGTTCTTTCAAGTGCTATCTTATGATTTTTCACTCAAAAAACACAACACAAGATTTGTGATGACCCTAAAGGTCATCTATTGTTTTAGAAGTCAAAACTGTGTTTCGAGGCCTTAAAAACCTCTTTTTATCTCACCTTGATTTGTGTGCACAATCCGAACGCATTTACGGAAAGCTTTTATGTGAAATTTTAGGAAAAAATGAACTTAGCCTTTTAAATTGATTAAAGTTGACTTTGGTCAACATTCTTTGTAAACGGACCCGGACCCGTGATCCGACGGTCCCGTAGGATCTGTAGTAAAATATGGGACTTGGGCGTATGCCCGGAATCGAATTTTGAGGTCCCAAGCCCGAGAAAAGAATTTTTAAAGAAAATTATTTGCTGGAAAATATAAAGGCTTTTTGAAATGAAATGATGCGTGTTCTTGATGGTATCGGGCCCGTATGTTGGTTCCGGAGCCCGGTACAGGTTTAAAATAATAAATAAGTCTAATATGTGAAATTTCGTAAGAATCGGAGTTGATTTGGTACAAATCGGACCTTTAGTTGAGAAAATGGAAATTTCAATGTTCTTGAAGAATTTCATGAATTTGAGGTTAGATTCGTAGTTGTTGATGTTATTTTGATGATTTGATCGCAAGAGCAAGTCCGTATGATGTTTTTAGACTTGCGTGCATGTTTGGTTTGGAGCCCCGAGGGCTCGGATGAGTTTTGGATAGACCATGGAGTGAATTTGGACTTAGGAGAATTGCTAGTATGTTGCAGCTGTGTAACAGGCCTCTGATCTCGCAATGCGAAGTTCTCAGGTTTGGGAAATGCGACCCGTGTGTCGCAATTGCGAACCCAGCTTGGGCAGGCCGCCATCGCAATTGCGACCTTAGGGCTGGGAAATGCGAAGCCCCCCCATCGCAAATGCGAAGGTAGCAGGATCCTAAAGGGTTCACAATTGCGAACCCTGATCGCAATTGCGACATCTGAGACCTGATAAGTGAGATTTTGACGGGATTCTTCTTAACTTTTACAACTTTTCAAAACCTAAACTCCCATAGGCGATTTTCTTGAAGAAGGTTCTTCTCCAAATCATAGGTAAACAACTTCTAACTTATTTTCTTCAATCTATAACATCTTTTTATATGATTTTATTTCAAAATCAAGGGTTTTGCATGGGAAATTGGGTGTTTTTGTGTAGAAGTTAGGATTTTCAAATTTTGGGGATTTGGACCTCAATTTGAGGTCCGATTTCACAACTAATTACATATTTGAGCTCGTGAGTGAATGGGTGATCGGGTTTTGGTTTGAACTTCGAGTTTTGACCAAGCGGGCTCAGGGTCGATTTTTGACTTTTAGGGGAAAACAATGGGAAACCTATTTTCATGCATTAGAATTGGTTTGTTTGGCATTTATTGATATCGTTAAGTAAATTATGACTAGATACAAGCGAATTGGAAGTGAAACCGAGAGGTAAAGCGGTAGTTGAGGCTTAATCTTGTTCGTGGAATCAAGGTAAGTGTTTGGCCTAACCTTAGCTTGAGGGAATAGGAGTTGTGGTCTATTTGCTATGTGTTTGTATTGAGTACGACGTATAGGTGTGGTGACGAGTATCTATACGTTGGTGTCAAGCATGCCCGTAAGTCTTATACTATGAATGTTGTGACTCTATTATGTATCGATCATGCTCAAATTGATGATTATTAATGTTGAACAAAGCTTATGAAAGTTTCTTGGTAATTGACTATTTTTGAGTATTGACTCAAATTGAAGTTTCATTTTGTAAAGAAATTGTTGAAACGAGATTGGTTATAGTTGAATCCCTTGCCGGGACATTTTGTTGATATTGTTGATTCCCCTGCCGGGATATTATTGTTGATATTGTTGATTTCCTTGCCGGGATATTATTGTTGATATTGTTGATTCCCTTGTCGGGACATATTATTTGCTGTTGTTTGGCTGAGGAAGAGTGTAAAGTACAAAGGGTGATGCCGTGCATGATATTGTGAGAGAGTGTAAAGCACGAAGGGTGATGTCGTGCCGATATTATGAGTGTTAATGCACAAAGAGTGGTGCCGTGCCGATATTATGAGTGTTAGTGCACAAAGGGTGATGTCGTGCCATGATTATGAGAGGTAATGCACGAACGGTGATGTCGTGCCATTTCTGTTGATTCATATTGTGAGGACGAGAGTAAAAGCACGAAGGGTGATGCCGTGCACGTGTTACCGCTTCATTATTCTTGTTGATTTATATATGATGTTCATTAAGCTTCCTTATTGATGCTTCCTTATTGGTTTACTGTTAGAATCTGATATTTCCCGCAGCGTGTCCCCTTCCCACCTTATTATGTTTATTTCTATTATTATGTTTCTGCTTGTATATGATTTATCTGCACAGGTATATATGATTGTCGTGTCCTAGCCTCGTCACTACTTTGCCGAGGTTAGGCTAGACACTTACTCAGTACATGGGGTCGGTTGTACTGATACTACACTCTGCACTCTTTTGGGTAGATTTCTGTAACGGACCCAGTGAGTAGCTGAGGTAGCTGCCTTCAGTCCAGGGAGACCAAGGTAGATCTGCTAGCGTCCGTAGAGCCTAAAGTCCCCCTTCCCTGTTTAGCTTTTCTACTGTCTCTTTTCTTTCGGAGAACAGTTGTATTTTCTTTCCAGACCAGTATTTGTAGTAATTCGTAGATGTTCGTGAAGTTGTGACACCAGATCTGAAGGTAGACTTGTATTGGATTATTTGATCATGTTATTACTCTTCCGCATTTATCATCTATTCAACTTTAATTTCTGTTTATAACTGTTTGGGATTGATTGTTTATGTGTAGAATCGTAATAGTAGATTGCCTAGCTTTCACGAGTAGGCGCCATCACGACTCCCGAGGGTGGGAAATCAGGGCCATGACAAGATTAACCTTAGGCACAATCAAGAAGATGTTATACATACCTTGGATAGCATATACAACTCGAAAACATATCTCAACTTAGCTCACAATAGCCCCAATCACATCACAACATCATAGAAGCATTCTCTTGTAGTCTTTAACACCTTTGATGATGATTTGAGTTGATTTCCCTTGAATTTGGTTCTGGGACCTTGGGATATGTTAGGGAGAGTTTTGGAGAGCTTTTGGACCAAATTTGGGTGAGAAATGACCCAAAATGAGGCTGAAACATCTTCTAAAAGACATAAGGTCGGTCGCTGTCTCAAGTGGGTGTTACACCCCATGTTTTCGTACGTAAGAGTACGTTGTAAGTCAATTGATGTAAGCTCAGAAATAAAATCATCTTTGAAAAGTTTACAAAGTTAGTTAATCATGTTAACGTGGATGTTACAAATATTTAAGATCATGAATACCAAGTACCAAGAGGGTTTGAAGGCTTAGAAGCTAAACAAATTGAAGAAAATAAGTTTCGTCGAAAGTCAACAAGTTGAAATGTTATAACATGTACTTTGGGTGCTTAACATTATAAGGATATTATTTTATGAGTTATTTTAGTCGTATGATAGTCGTGTTTTAGGTTATGAAGTCAAGCAAGTTGTGGAACAAAAGTTGAAAAAGGTCATCACAAGTTCCACTCATAAATCTGTTTAAAACTTAGGTCAAATGTAGCTGAGATTTTCTCCCAATATACTTGGAATTATGGGATGATATACATAGAAATTTGAATATCAACGAGTCTAGTTTCTAACACTTTTAACCGTTAGTATAGACGACATTGGAGTAGAGAGATATTCGCATTTTTGCAAGACTGCGCAAGCAACTCCCATGGGACCCACAAAGTCGGTGTAAAACTTCAGCTTGTATTTAAGTCAATTATATGTCGTTTTAACTCATTTTCCTCATCCAAAACAGTTCCTAAACCCTCCTAAATGCTCTTCAAGGGTTCTTCCATGATTCTAGGGAGAAAACCTAAGATAAAAACATGAATCTAATGCTAGAAATCTCATGGTGCTTGCTAGATTGTAGTTCTTCATCTTGTGGCAATTTTGGAGGGTTCTTCAAAGGTAAGTTACCTAATATTTCGTGTTGTTCCTCATTATTAAGCTAAGAATAAGTCCCTCCTTCATATAAATTAGAGTTTCAAGGCAAAATACAAGTTTTATACACCAACTTGAACACAAAAGTTGATTCAAGAAAGAGAATACAACTCCTATAGTGTTGTGGTGTGATTGAGGGTTGTTGTGAGCTACACTAGCTGGGGATTTCAAGTTTGATCTACTGCCTAAGGTAAATAAATCATGCTCTTGGTTGTTCATAAGGTTAATCATGTGTTGATTGAGTTGTTTGAGTGAAAATCTACAAGATAGTAATTGACATGGCATAAGAAATCGTTATCTTTTTTTGTGGGCTGTGTTGAGGCTATCTATATGGTTTGTTGGGGCTAGAAATTGTTATAAAAAATTATGTTCTGGCTGTTTTTGTTAAGCTTATCTGTTTGCTAATTCAATGGATTGAAGAAGATAACATGAAAAATAAGAGGTTGACGATAAAGGTTAAGGTGCTAGGCGTGTGGACTATTTTTGAAGACTATCCTTATGATGTTTTGGGCTGAAAATGATATGGTAAGCATAATTACAATGTTATATAAGTTGTAGGAATATTCATGGAAAGGGAATTTGATTAAATTATATTTTGTTTATTGTATATCGACCTTGCTGCTCAAAATGGTTGTTGAAGTAAACAAAGAGCTTATTATGAATTATTTTGTTGTTGTTTGGCTGTTTGGTGACTTTTAGTCACTTATGGGATGTAGTAAAAACATGGGAGGTGCTATCCGTTTTCTTGTAGAATATTGGTTTTGAAATATGAGTGTTACAATGCCTATATGATGACGACAAATCCGGGTTACTTATTGTAGACGTTAAAAGATCATATTGAGCTTGGTTGACGATTGGAGGGAAGAATTCAAAGGTATGTTAAGGATAAACCTTTCTTTCATTTTGGCATGATCTCATAATGACATGTGTTTGATTATGAGACATAAAGAGAAGTTCGTACTCCCAAATTTATATACATTATCCTAGTCTCATAAGTTATAGTATTCTCCCTTATCGGGACTTTATGCTCAATTAAGTATTGTCTTCTTCCAGTCAAGAGAGTAGTGGGTCTATATATATATATATATATAGTATTACAATATTTTCACCACCATCGAGCTATAATCGGTGGGTAGGCCCCTATTGGGCAACCTCTGATCAGATGGTAAGTTATATACTGCGCCTACTGTGGCCGAGCGCCTATGAGAGAGCCCAAAATGGCCGAGATACATAGCCTAGTATGGTTGAGCGCCTATGAGTGAGCCTACTACGGCAGAGCAGCTACACATACCGAGCCTTATAAGGCCAGACAGCTATTTTACTTACTATGTTGAGAGAGTTGAGTCTATATCAGCATGTAAGCATATTTTTAGATTATCTTTGACTCCCGGTTACTTTCAGATATTATATTATCAGTTCAGTTTCATTTCAGTTATTTTGTTGCCTTACATACTCGGTACATTATTTTGTACTAACGTCCCTTTTGCCGGAGACGCTGCATTTCATGCCTGCAGGTCCTCTTTTACAGTTGGACAGACCCTCCCAGCAGACAGAGTCAAACATCAGCTTAGTTGGTAAGCTCCACTTCCTTGGAGTTACCGGGTCTATACCTATGAGTCCATTTTATATATACAGGTTTGATGGGTAGGTCGAAGCCCTGTCCCGACCATGGTACAGTTCAGTTATCTCTAGAGGCTTGTAGAGGAGTCTTGTATATTTTTTATATCAGTAGATGTTCATGGCGGCTTCATCGGCCTGCACAGTTATATATATCAGCCTTTGGGTATGTTTACCCACAGATAAGAGAGATGTTATTTTTTATACGATTCAGAATATGGCCTCATCGACCTATGTTGAGGGTTACCCCTCCAGAGTTCACAGTTCCAAAGTGGTACTCTCGGTCCGAGTACGGTGCCGAGTGTCGGGCACGCCTCTTTAAGTTTGGGGCGTGACAAACTTGGTATCAGAGTAGTTCTATCCTTGGGAGTGTATAAGTCGTGTCTAGTAGAACCTTGTATATAGATGTGGTGTGCACCACATTATATAAACAAGAAGCTACAAGGCATTTAGAAGTATGTTACCCTTCTTTCAAATCCACATCATGTTATAGAGCTGAGTCATGATAGTTCGAGCCAAGACTTATGTTTGTTAATTAAAGAGATTCTTGCAGTTTGAAAAATTACAGCTAGCCAGAGGGCTAATACAACAGTAGGTAAGGGCATTAGTAGAAAGAGAATCCTTGACGACTTGGCCATGTTTGAGGCCTTATTAGATCATGCATACCAGATGGTGCACTCTAGAATAGTACAATAAGATAGAAACACTAGAACATTCAAAAATATTAGAAAACATGTAGTGGCTGTCACGCCCCAAAATCGAGAGACATGACCGGCACTCGACCGGGTAGCCCCAATCAAGCGGACCTGGGTGCCTTTCCTATCCCACGTGTTACCCCGTGTTTTCATTACTCATTAACCAAAGGAAATAGCCACTTATAATTAAAACACCTTTTTTCGAAATATACATAACGAACATGGTTAATTAGCGTGGTTTACAACTTACATCGCCCAACATACAAAATACATATTACATAAGTTCACAACCCACATTTCTTGCCTACGGAGCCTCTAAGGATACAAAAGGATGATACAATACTTGCCGGTAACAAGGCTCCGGCTATACCTTACACAAATACCAAAACAAGATTCCGGAACAAAAGCGGAATAAGCCACGCAGGGCCCCGAGAGGAAAGGGGCTCACCAGTTCAGCTGACGGAAAGTGAAGGAATGCTATGGACGGTGGACTGGAGTACCTGCTATAGATCCACCTACAATCATAACACGAATGTAGCGCCCCCGGCAAAAGGGACGTCAGTACATTTGAATTGTACTGGTATGTATGAACAAACTTTACCCCAAGTAAACTCAAACCATACACAAGTAACAAGTAGTAATGGAATCCACAATCAAATGCACATGAAAGGAACAACAAAAGTCAAACAAGTTTCACAATCTCTCCTTTCCCCTTCCGACATCATCTCATCACATCAATTATTTCACAACTTTCACATATGTTCATTTCAATAGTGATTTCGATCACTTTTCCACCCTTATTACCTCGGCCACCCTTATTACCTCGGCCACCCTTATCACCCCAACCCACAATTTATCATTTTGTGTTGTGGCGCGCAACCCGATCCCACCGGACAATCACATTTCACACAACAACAATAGTCCACAGTTCAATCACATGGCTTTAGGCCATCCAGAATATCATTTCACAACAACAATAACAGTAATTCACAAGGAACAACAACAACAGTTCTCAAGAACTACAACAACAATTCACAAAGAATTTCCATAGCCATCAATACCATTTCCATCATATTCAATAACTCATATCCATTTTATGTCACAACGATAATTGCCCACGACAAGCCATATATGTTATTACCACAATTGTTCCAATTGCATCATTTATGATTTCCTTCTATCATTTGTTGCTCAGCTCTTACCACATAACACTATCACAATCACACATTTGGTTTATTGCCAATTACTTACACCATTATATCGGGAGACTTAACCACGAACACTCAATTCGTACCAATCACAGAATTTCACACATAATCCACGTGGATGTCACATACCAAATATTCGTACACCAAACAAGGTGATTTTACAAAGGTCAAAGTTAGCCATACATACCTGGAGTCGAATTTCCTTTTAACTTCTACTTTCAATTCACCAAACGGTCTAGCAACGTCAATCTAGTGCACAAGTTAACACATATTTCTTAGAATTGAGGCTCACAATTACTACCCGAACATTTTTAGGTTATCAACCCTTCTTTTGCAAACCTCTACTTTTACCCAATTTCCCTTACTAGGTTTTAGGTTTTAAAAGACATGCATGTAGGTTTAAACCATTATCTTCAAGAATCAATGCATGAGACTCCCCCCTCAGTTTAAACCTGAAAATCAATGAAAAAAGGTTAGGGATTTTACCTACAAGAATGGGGATGAAGATAATCACTTTGAAATTTCCCGGCCCGGATAGTTTTGAAGAATCAAATTTGATGAAGATGATTTTCTCTCTCAAGAACTGTCTCTTCCTCTCTCTTATTTTGCTCAGGAGGTATGTAAAAATGAGGGGTTGGGGTGTTTTATTAAAAAGGGGGTCAGGTGTAAAATTTAGAAAATTAGGAGCCCGAGTCAGGTTTGCGGTCGCACTTTGCGATCGCAGATCCGAAATGCGGTCCGCAGAATGGACCGCAAAAGTGCTCCAAAAATCCAATTCTTTTGTTTGGGTCTGCGGCGGAAATGCGATCCGCATACCCATTATGCGGTCGCATAATGGACCGCATTTTGACCTTAATTTTAACCAAACCACTGACTCAATCTGCGGCAGAAATGCGGTCCGCATACATGATTTGTGACCGTATTCTGGACCGCAAAATAACACTCTTCTGGAAAAACTTGGTTCTTTGATTTTTAAATACTTAGATCAGTACACATTCCCAACACATATTCGGAACCTGACACTACAAGCTACTAGGTTTTGAGCACAAATTTTTTACGGGGCCTTACAGTGGCATCCTAGAAGAGATAAATATTTACTTTAGTATGACTCCCGCCCCTAGTAAAAAGAGAATAGTAGGCGACCCGAAGAGCCAGTGAGATGAAGTAGGGGGAGATAAAAGTGAAAGAATGTTTTGTTGAAGTTTTTAGAATAAGGTAATAAACAGAGATATTAGCATAAGTATAAGAAGAGAGTAAATGAAGCATTACGAGTAAGATGTGATAAAAGGGTGGTAACGGTAAATCATAATATGACAGGATGACCCAGTCTATAGTCAAGTAAAGGAAAAGACAAGAGCTGACAGGCCTGGAGAATACAAAAGAGTATAAGCCATAAAATCATATCCTCATTTCGAGAAAATGAGTTGGCGACTCCAATGTAATTACCAGAAGGCTAAGTTAGACCCCCCAGAGTAATAGTAATCAACATAGGCTAGTAAACAAGAAAAAAATCAAACATGATTTAGGGACCAAAGGATTCGATAATAGTCGCATAGTGAGAATTTTAGAAATCGTATTTCGGAAGTGATAGAATGGACAACGGAAGAGTAAACTTTAAAGGTCATTCAGAAAGACGCTTCCCTAAAGCAAGCAATGTGAGTAGAGTTATGCTTAAGGGACTAAGTGTGTCAGTTACACTAGGTGTCAACCTCGCGCGTAAGAAATTTAGTTATCCCTGGTATAGAAGGGTTACCGCAAGGCGAGTAAGAGTCAGTGAAAATGTGAAAAGATGCCAAAGATTAAGAGGTAACTATGGACTAGTAAAGGAAGAATGCGGTAAAAAGGCAAAAGGGGTGAGATTGCATTTATTCATATCCTACAAACATGCTATGACTCTAGAACATTATACAAGCACGATGGCGGGGAGATGAAGTAAGGGTCCCCAAACCATATGTTATTGATAAATAAGTGCGATTGAAAATTTGATACATTAGGAGTTAGTGCAAAAGGTAAGTTAAGACAAAAGACATAACCCAAGAGAGGTTACATAGAATATAAATATGAGCATGGACTAATGAGTAGTTAGCAGTTGATTCAGAAAGAGCTTGGTTATGGCTAGACAAGAGGTCTCAGATAAATTAGTAGATCATGCAAGATAAACGTAGTGAAACCCAGCATAGGAAATTTAGTCTCTCAGATATGACATCGTAATCCTCGAGAAATATTCAGATAGGAGTTGGGATAGTAGAAGGTACAGTATAAGTGTTATGGAAATAAAAGAGAGTGCCACTAAGGAGACAACTGAAATTTCAATTCAGAAGCAACCCTACGAGCACAAGGGCGCGGAGGTAAGTAACTAAGGATAATAATAGGCGAGTAAGAACATCAGAAATTCCGTGGGGTATACAATGTAATAAGCTCGCAGCTTTACAAGAGTTAGAGGGTCTTCCCTAAGCACTGCAACGAAACACTAGCTGAGGAAATAAGGAAGAAGGCTTCAACATAAGCATAGTGACCTAAAGAAGAAATGGCTCTTGTAACAACAGTCTCACTATAATATTGTATGCACTCCATATAAAAGTGGCACCTATCATGACTAAGGAACGAGAAGTAAAATCCAAAGTAATATTCGAGATCATATGAGTTGCATGAAATTCCAATAGGTGTGGGCACTAAGATAAGTCAAGTATTCATGCAACAAGTGGCAGAACGACCAGGAAAACTAATTGTTAACTTTTTAAAGAAGGCTGAGAAGGCACGAAAGGAATTTGTTTACCTTAAAAGTGGCAATTATAATTAAATTTGATTTTGTGGTTCTAAAAACACGTGATTTATTTTATGCTAGTTGTTAGGCGATAGATGCTAAGTGTGAGTCAGGAAAGTGAGATAAGAGCTTGGAGACAGTATGTTATGCAAACCGAATGGCCGTGAATCAGCGTCTTGAACTAGCCTACGCTGGGCCTCGAGGTCGAGCTAATATATCCGACTGGGGATAGTCGGCGAAGAACTTAACAGTTCTAAGGATCTTGATGATGGCTCTTTATGATCCATGATGAGTAATAAATAAAGAACAATCAATAAAACACAATAAATGTAAGCAATAAAATCAAAGAAGCGACAGTAGAATATGTTTAATTTGAAGAGCAGAGAATGTTCTTGTTCTTGTATTGAATATCATGTGTGCAAGAAATAACAAGGGTCCCCTTTATATAGGAGGGGGAATTCCAACATAGTACAGGTGCATTTTTTACAAAGATATGTGGCTGGTACAGCCATTTATTACAAAGATATGCGGCCGGCACAACCATTTAATGTCACGGTACGGACTTGTACTATTCTTTTAGACCTGGTCAGCTCTAACACGTGCCTTGGGAATTTCCCACTTGTCCATCATAGCCACCGATTTGCACTGCCCCGAGGTCGAACATAGGGAACCCTCGGGGTCGAACCTCGAGTTGTTCCTCGAGCCTTCTGGAGACGGGCTATGGAGCGTCATAACGATCATAAAATCGGACTCTCCGATTTAGCCGTATACAGATAGTCCCCGCGTTTCTTAGAGTAAAAATGATAAGAAACGACCTTGAGTTCTTGCCTCTTTGATATTTCCATCATGATGTCAGCCCGTCAGAGCATTAATTGACATGAATCAAAGGCTGCGCAGAGGTCGCTGTCAGCACGATCATCGAGAAGCCCACGAAACGTTATTGGTTCAACTCTTCCGCTTCTCAAACGTTTCCCAAACGGCTTCTATAAATACCTCAACTGTTTGTCATTCATACTTTTACAGTATCTTCATGTTTTCAGAGCTAAGTTCATCATCTTCTGTATTCATCTCCTCTCTATGTTTCCTAACTTCTTTACTGTAGGTGTTGGAGAATTTTCCAAGGTGAGACAATGCCCTCTCGGAGAGGAGGGAGGACCATCGGCTTCGGGGTCGAAGAGCGATAACAAGCGTAAGGAATCCTCGGTGGGCGAGGAGATTTATAGTGAGGCAGGGTCTGCCCGAAGGCGTACAGGAGATGCAACCATTGAGGTAGATCATGTACCTATCGGCCGTTGTGCGAACATTGGTGCAACAGAAGGGAGCGGCCACACATCGATGGCTCGAGCTGAGAGACCTCTCGGGGCAGCTGAGCCTGGAATACCCGAGGTTTCTAGCCTCGGGGGAGTGGCTCCTCTTTTGCCACCGTCTTCTTCCCTGGACAAAGGCACTTCAAGGGACAAGGGTCTTTCGGCGCTATCCCCTTCTCCCGTCGAAAGTACTTTGAGGGATACAGGTTTTCTCCCGGCGTCTTCTTCTCCCGTCAAAGGTTCTTCGAGGGATGTTCGAGGCCAGAGGCTGCCTAAATCAAGTGGGGTCTCGAGCGATCATGTCCCCACCGAGAGCGGTTCAACTGGGGCCGATGAGACCGGGACAGTAGATGTACGCTCAACTTTTGAGGAGGCTCAAAGGCTCTGTTCTGTGGTGAGGTTTGGTTGACTTTGTTGGTATTTCAGTTTTTCATTTTTATTTCTCACTAGTTTCTTTCTCATAGGCCTTTGACAAGCTCAAGTCTGAGCTGCTCCGTCGTGAAGTCAGGTTGCGGAAAGCCTTGGACGGGGAGAAATCCCTCATGCTTCTTTGTGATAGAAGGGAAAAGGAGTTGATACATCTTCGGTACGAGATGAATCGAAGCCAAAACTACGAAGTCCACCTCGAGAGACAGGTAACCTTTGTTTCGAGGGGATGCATGATTCTTCTTTATTCTCGGAGATTAATATTTTGATACATCAGTTGCAGAGAAAGACGGAGGACCTGGAACGCCTTTGGGACAAAGTTGGTCAGGCCAAGTATGAGTGTAATGAGCTAAGGGCTTAGATAGATGCCCAAGTTGCGGCCAAGAAGAATGCTTTGGCCAAGGTTTCTGTCCTCGAAGTGCAACTCTAGAATGCTCGTGAAAACAGCTCGGTCCAGACGAGCAGGATTGTAAGGCTCGATCCGACCTTTTGAAGTTGAAGGCTGAGATCGTGGACACCCGGGTTGAAGTTGAAGAGATTCGAGCTAAGGCTGATAAGAAAGTGGTCGTCTATTTAAAAGACGCTGCCGACGCTCGATCTGAGTTGAGAGGGGCTTCCGATTGGAAGAGCAGAAGCAATGAATATGCCCGGTGCAGATCCCGGAGGGAAACTCTCGAGCAGATCCACGCTAGGGACTTCGATCTCTCAAAGTGATAGAGCAAGCCAAGGCGGACAAATACGATGCCAAGTTCCTCGTATCTGATGTCGAAGATATGAGAAAGAGGCCGATGGAGCCATAGTCCCTGAGGGGAAAGTAGACTAGGCTTTTCCTTTCTGATCCTACGTTCAATGCTCTTATTGTAAATGAAGCCTTGTATTATTTCACATATACATATAAAAAGAAACCTTTCGGTTTTCCCCTTTCATGAATTTCCCGTTGCTTGTGTGTGTCTTTCTTTTGTTTTGAATTTTGACGCTTGTAAATGATTAGCCACATGAATTGGACTTCGAAGAAAAACCCTTAGGTTTATAAATCGGCCCTGGGGCTTGTTGGGCTGGCCCGTAGGCTCTTACGCATTTGCCCTTAGGCGCTTTTTAGTTAACCATTTCGGGTTCAGTCTTCGAGTCGGGTTTCGACTCGAGCTCATCGACCCTTAAGCTTTTGCATTTTAAGCTGGCTCTTACGCATTGGGTCAGTACGACCTCTAATATAGGTTGGCGCTTAGGCTCTTACGCGTTGGGTCGGTACGACCTCTAATATAGGCTGGCACTTAGGCTCTTACGCGTTGGTCGGTACGACCTCTAATATAAGTTGGCGCTTGGGCTCTTACGCGTTGGGTCGGTACAAACTCTAATATAGGCTTTGTTTTTCCCTTGTTAAAGACTTTTTGAAGTTTTTATGTTCATCCAACTCTTTGATGGTTCGATAAGAATCTCGATTGTGAGCCGTTATGTGACGATAAATGAGCACCTCGGGTGGTTTTGCTCGATGACTAAATTGTTTTGAAGCCTTTTCATTGTTTGGAGCTGACATGATTGAAGCTCTTTTGCTTATGCTGAGGTAGCCTGATTAACCGATTCTTTTCGAAGTATTTTTGAAGTAATTGAAGGCCTGTGATTTTATGGCGACGGTCGGGTCCCCGAGTCGTGTTAGTTTGGAAGGAGCTTTGTGACCGTGGTCATTATGTTTGGTCGTAGCGTTTTAGTCCCCGAGTGAGGTAGCCTCGGTGTCTATACCGAGGGTATGCCTTTTGAGGGGTCTTACAAGTTCGAATATATAGCCTTGACTTTAAGATCGGGATTATGCCTTTGTAAGGTCTTATAAATTTGAACATGCCTTTTTTGAGGTCATACAGATAGGTTACTTGACAAAAGTATAATTCATGCCTTGCTTGAGGTCTTATAGATTTGGTATTGCCTTACGGTGGTCTTATGAGCTCGAGGTTGCCTTATGGAGGCCTTACACTGTTGATAATGCCCCATGGAGGTCTTACATTTTATAGCATTTCCACATGGAGGGATTTCGGGCTCGAGGTTACCCGCTTGGGGTCTTATGGCCTCAAGTTTTTGATAGCTCGATGGGGTGACAGTCGGTGAAAGTCCCCGAGACATCAAAAGTTTTTGGCTCTGGAGCCGTTCTTTGTAAATTTGATGTTGCCTCCTTGAGGGCTTACGAGCTCGAAGTTTCCGGCTCGGAGGTCTTACGGCTTTGAGTTTTTTATGTCAGCTCCCGAGTGTTCGGTAAATTTCTGGCCCTAGGGCCGTTTCTTCTAAAAATAGCAGACTTCTTTGAAGCGCGAAACATTTTGATGGTAAAAGATACTCCTTGGATTACTTGGTACAAGTATACATGTTTTCGTCGTTGAGGGTTCAATTATCCTATGCGGACATGGTTCATTTGACCGTTTGGCCCGTTACATCATTTTTCTATCGAGACCCCCTTTGGCTCATCTTGATTTCTCCGGGGAGGTGATCTCCCGGGGGGATGCCCCCCAGTATTCAAGGTTGTTTGAAGAGAAGCCTTGAATACTTGTTAAGTTCTCCTTTGTTAGTATATAGATGTTGCCTCGTTAAAAACCTTGCTGGTAAAACCCTTTTTGGGATAAAATCCGATCGATGGAAAAGAGTGCAATGCATGCTTTAAAACCCAAGGTCTTTGAGTCGGGGGATGTTTTGGTGTCTTCCATCGGACACCTTAGTATTAATAGCATTTAAGCATTGATATGTTCCAATTGCTTGGAATCTGTTCACCTTCCATGGTACCGAGCTTGTAGGATCCTTTGCCGATCACTCCGAGGATGCGGTATGGTCCTTCCCAGCTCGGGCCTAGCTTCCCTTTATTAGGGTTTTGAGTGTTCAGGGTGACTTTCCTTAGGACTAGGTCCCCGACTCCGAAATGTCGTAGATTTGTTCTCTTGTTATAGTACCTTTTAATTATTTGTTTTTGGACGACCATTCGGACAAGTGAAGCTTCTCGCGCTTCATCTAATAGTTCGAGGGCTACAGTCTTGGCCTCGTTGTTTGAGCTCTCGGTGGCATGTCAAAATCTGGCACTTGGCTCTCCGACCTCGATCGGTATCAAAGCCTCGGAGCCATATACCAGAGAGAAAGGCGTGTCTCCCGTGCTCGATTTTGGATTTGTTCGATATGCCCATAGCACCTCGGGTAACATTTCTCTCCATTTTCGTTTCGCATTTTCTAACTTCCTTTTCAAGTTTTGAATGATGGCCTTGTTTGTGGACTCGGCCTGACCGTTTGCACATGGGTGGTAGGGTGTTGACAGGATCCTTTTGATTTTATGGTCCTCGAGGAATTTTGTTACTTTGCTTCCAATGAACTGCCTCCCGTTATCACATGTTATCTCGGAGGGAATCCCGTATCGACATATGATATGATCCCAGATAAAGTTAATGACTTCTTTTTCTCTTATCTTCTCGAAGGCATGCGCTTCCACCCATTATGAGAAGTAGTCAGTCATAAAAAAAATCTAGCTTTACCTGGTGCCGTTGGTAAGGGTCCGACGATGTCCATCCCCCACTTCATGAATGGCCATGGTGACAAGACTGAATGTAGCTGTTCACCGGTTTGGTGAATCATTGGTGCAAATCTCTGGCATTTGTCGCATTTTTAGATGAATTCTTTGGTGTCTTTCTCCATGATGTCCCAATAATAGCCCGCTCTGATCACCTTTCGGACTAAGGAATCTGCACCGGAGTGATTTTTGCAGGTGCCCTCGTGAATTTCTCGGAGCATGTAGTATGTGTCCCCCGGTCCCAGGCATACTGCTAGGGGCCCATCAAAGGTTCTTCTGTATAGAGTTCCATTTTCGTCGAGTGAGAATCGGGCTACTTTGGTTCGCAGTGCCCTCGGCTCTTTTAGGTCCGCGGGTAGCTTCACATTTTCCAAATAATCGATATATTTATTTCTCCAATCCCATGTTAGGCTAGTGGAGTTGATCTCGGCATGGCATTCTTCGATCACTGATTTGGATATCTGAACAACAGCCCCGGGGAGTATGTCAACTTCCTCGATGAATGATCCCAGGTTTGCGAAGGCATCGACCTCGCTATTATGCTCTCGAGGTATGTGGACCAGAGTCCATTCTTTGAGGCGGTGCAATGTGACTTGAATTTTGTCTAAGTATTTTTGCATCCTGTCTTCTCGAACCTCGAAGTTCCCAATTACTTGATTTACCACCAGGAGGGAATCACATTTTGCTTCGATGACTTCCGCTCCTAGGCCTTTGGTCAATTCCAGGTCTGCAATCATAGCCTCATACTCGGCTTCGTTGTTAGTCAACTTTGCTATTTTTATAGATTGCCTAATCATGCCACCCGTAGGTGGCTTCAGAACTATGCCGAGACCGGACCCTTTCACGTTCGAGGCACCATCGGTGAACAAGGTCCATACCCCCGAAGATGTGCCCGTTTTTAGTAGAAGATCTTTCTCTACCTCAGGCACGAGGGCGAGCGTAAATTCGGCCACAAAATCCGCCAGAATTTGGGACTTGATAGCCATTCGGGGTTGATACTTGATATCGTACCCCCCGAGTTCGATGGCCCATTTGGCCAGTCGGCCCGATAATTCGGGCTTAATTCAATATGCTTCGAAGAGGATATGTCGTTAAAACACAAATACGATGGCATTGGAAATAAGGCTTTAATTTTCGAGATGCACCTATCAATGCAAGAGCTAATTTTTCTAGGTGTGGATACCTGGTTTCGGCATCCCCCAGGGTCTGACTTACATAATAAACAGGGAATTACGTACCTTGTTCTTCTCGAATCAGCACACCACTTACCGCTACCTCGGATACGGCCAGGTACAAATACAACGTTTCATCCTCCTTTGGGGTGTGGAGTAAAGGTGGGCTTGTCAAATATCGCTTCAGCTCCTCTAAGGCACGTTGGCATTCCGGAGTCCATTCAAAGTTTTTTTTCTTTTTGAGTAAGGAGAAGAAATGATGACTCCTGTCTGATGACCTCGATATGAATCGGCCCAAGGCTGCTATCCGCCCGGTCAGCCGTTACACGGACTTCACATTGTTTACCACCGTGATATCTTCGATGGCTTTGATTTTGTTGGGGTTGATCTCAATCCCCCTGTTTGATACCATGAAGCCTAGGAATTTTCCCGAACCCACTCAGAAGGCATATTTCTCGGGGTTGAGTTTCATGTTGTAGCTTCTGAGGATGGAGCTTAGCACAACATTTCACATGTAGATAGCTGGTCAGTCAGATCGGACTACTCAGATTCTGGAGGACATGTTGCGAGCTTGTCTGATTTATTTTAGAGGCCATTGGGATACATTCTTACCTTATAGCAGAGTTTGCTTACAATAACAGTTATCCGTCCAACATTCAAATGGCCCTATATGAGGTTTTGTATGGTAGACGATGTAGTTCTCCTGTTGGTTGGTTTGAGCCTGGTGAGGCGAGGTTGTTGGGCACGGAGAAGTTGATTCAAAAATAACTTCGGACAACTCAGAGCAGACAAAAGAGTTATGTGGAAAAGAAGGTTCGTGATGTGGCATTCATGGAGGGTAAAAAGGTACTTTCAAAAGTTTCACCCACGAAGGGTGTGATGGGGTTTGGGAAGAAGGGCAAGTTGAGCCCGAGGTTCTTTTGCCCATTTGAGGTGTTGGAGAGAGTTGGTGATGTTGCTTATAGGCTTGCTTTGCCTCCTATCCTATAGGTGGTACATTCAATATTTCATGTTTCTATACTTCAGAGGTATAATGAAGATAAGTTACATGTTTTGGACTTCAACACTGTGCATCTAGATGAGAATTTGGCCTAAGAAGAGCCGCTAGCTATTTCGGATAGCCAGGTCAGAAGTAGAGCCTCATATTGCTTCAATGAAGATGCTTTGGAAAGGACAATCGAGCGAAAAAGCTACTTGGGAGACCGAGTCAGATTTACGGCGCATATATCCACGTCTTTCAGCAGTTCAGGTACATTTCTAAACCCGTTCGAGGACGAACATTTACATAAGAGGTAGAGAGTGCAACTATTTGAATGGTCATTTTGAGTTCTAGAATGCCGATTCTCCTATTTGAGACTTCCTGTAAGTTACTTTGATTATTTATAGCTTGTGGGAATGAGAGATTTAGTTTTTGAGAGGATCGGGAGTGATTTGAAACACTTAGTTCCTAAGTGCAGGTTTAATGTTGGAAAAGTTGACCAAAGTCAAAATAATGGGTAAGCGACCCAGGATTAGTGTTTTGAAGGTTTTAGTAGATTTATATGATGATTTTGGTTATGTACGTATATTTGGTTCAGGCCACGAGTGGCCTGGGTTTGATTTAGTGCTTCTAGTTGAAAGTTGGAATTTGAACTTAAGAGAATTTGAGATTCTTGATTTTGATGTTGTTATTGTTGGTTTGAGCCTTTGGAAAAGTTTGAATTGGTATATAGATTTGTTAGAATGATTGGATGGGGTCCCGAGGGGCTCAGGTACATATCAAGATAGTTTTGGATCATTTTGAGCTAAGTGGATTTTTCAACTGCCGGTGGTGCTCTTCACGATCGCGTGGTTTGTGCAACGATGCCGTAGAAGGTTTTGGCAGGTGATGTTCCAAACGTCAATACCACACAAGAGGGGGGGGGGGTGATTTGTGTGGTACCCAATTTTCGATCTAGAACAACCTGGTTCTTCTAGGTGTTCTAACTACTACTATTTGCGGAATTAAAATACAGAAAATAAAAGAACACAAGGATTTTTATGTGGAAAACACCTGGCTCAAAAGGTGAAAAAACCACGACCTACTACTCAGTAGGATTTTCCCAAACATCCACTAAACTCAATGAGCCAAAAACAGCATTTACAAAACATTTGTAAACCTAAGGATTAACTCTAATCCCAGTGTGGCACACAGTCTCAACTGTTGCGACACTTTCAAGTTAACTCTAACTTGAATACTCAAAGTACCTAATACAATTGCTTCTATGAAAGCTGGAAAGGTACAATATTAAACCACCTACTACAATTGAACTAGAATAAGAATAAACACAATGGAACTGGTTCTTCTATCTTGTTCAAGTAGCTGCAGGCGTGCACACTCAATCTCACATAAATTGCTTGCAAAATAGCCTTGCTCTTTTGCTCTCAATTTTGCTTAACTTCAGCGTATGTGCATACCTGTAAAAGAGAACAACTCAGTTATTTATTAGATTAGTAATTAGAGTTGGATTGTAACTCAATTTCTGATCCTCCATTGAGTTTGAGTCCTAGACCAATCCAAACTCCAACCCTTATCCGGATGTGTTCTCTTCTTATAAGGAGACATCTTCTCCTTATCCCATATGCAATCTTTTCGATCAGGTCAGAAGATATTCAGAAGATATTGCTGCTTGATCCCCAAGGACTTATCTTCTTCACGTGCATCTCATGTGCATGGGCCATAACAACTGTGTCTCCTAAGATGGACCTGGTCCTTCACTGAGTTCATTTATCATTCTTCAAAACTTCAACTGATCTTGGGCCAACAAATTCCCCCTTTTTGATGATGACAAACTCTGTGCTTTTACTGATCAGATAACCTGTGGAACTCAGCTAGAATATCATCACTTGAAAAATTTAACTTATCATTAAGGGCCAGATTTAATTAGGTCATAAACATCACTGTTTAGAAAAATAGTTTTTAAGCACAATACACAATATCTTCCCCCTTTTGGCATCATTGAAAAGTTGCATAAACATGTGAATCCCAGAATATTAATCATTACTCATGGCCACTGGGGCAACTGCAAGTGAAAGCATGCTTTAGTTAATCAAAAATCAACTTGACAAATATAACTATTAAGAGCAGAATCATCATAAAATAAGAGAAATGCAAATTGTCATTGATAAGGCAGTGCTTCTACAAAACAGTCCACAAAAAGAAAGAACAAAAACAACCAACCATAAGCAAAAACAAGAAAAATCCCTAATCTGGGTCACTGGGGGTTAACTGAACTGGTTC